>NC_056725.1:471373715-471498715 GCF_019279795.1 Protopterus annectens
AAACTCTGACATATTTAGAGTAAATTTCAAAAAATCACTAGATCTATTAACATATATAATAAATTCATCCAGCTTTGATCTTGACCCCTTCCATAACAGGAATAGGTCATCCTCAAACCTCCTATAAAACAAAATAAAGGAGCTATATGGCCCCTTTAATAAATGTTCAGTCTCCCATAGTAACATAACAGCGTTGGCATAACTGTTAGAACAGGAACTATCCATCGCCACCCCATGTTTTTGTCTAAAAATCTTGTTATCAAAGGTAAAAATATTATTATTAAGGACCAAATTTAATAATGTTAGAATCAAACTAACTCTAAACCTACATCATTAGGAATTACAGTAAACAAGGATACAACATCTAATGTGACAAACATAAATTCTTCACAATGGTTATTAACATTTAAGTCACAATACAAATCACATAAAAATTGTTCAGTGTCTTTCAAAATAGTTGGAGACTTGCTTATCAATTTCCTAAGATGCTTTTCTAAGTAGATAGAAATAGATTCTGTACTCCAATTATGACCCGCAACTATAGGTCTTAGAGGAGGTTTAGTGGGGTGTTTGTGAATTTTTGGGAGCCCCTGTATAATGGGAATAGAGGGAAAAGGTATACTAAAATATCTAACTAAATCACTATTAATAAGACAGGCCTTTTCTAAAAACTCAATAGTTCTTGTAATATTATGAACTACATCATCTACTTGAGAACAAGTGATGGATTCATAAAACTTCGTGTCACTTAGCATATCCAACATTGCCTTATTATAATCACTTCTATTCATTATTACTATTTGACCACCTTTATCAGCTGGTCTGATGACCAACTGATTATTACTTTCAAGTGCTTGCAAGGCTTTAAATTCTTTTTACTTAAATTATGCCAGTCTTTATACCTATCAGATCTTTTCTTTTTCTGCTCATATACTTTATATATGTCTGATACACATATCTGTTCAAAAGCATTCACTAATGAATTTTGTTTTGGTATAAATGTACTAGGTCTTTTAAAATGCACATTTGATAAACATTGTTCATCAGTAAACAACAATTTCAAAGTTAAATTGCGTGTAAACTTCCTTACATCAAAAATAGCATCTGTTATAGATAGCCCTTTGATCCTCTTGGTGAGGTACTTTTGGGGTCTTTCCAGTTGCTGCAGGTGTCTGGTAAGGTACATCCCAAAAGGGGCATTGTACTCAATTATGGGCCTGATGAGGGATGAGTAAAGAGGCACGATGACCTCCCCTGATCTAGATGTGAATCCCTTCATGATTAGGTGGGCTATATAAAATGTTTTTCTAACCACTTTGGCCACATGGTTGTCAAATGAGAGATTGCTATCAACTTGGGTCCCCAGGTCCCTAATTACTTCTTCTGTACTTAATGGATTACCATCTATGTGGTAATTTGTGGGCACTTTGTTTTTGCTGAAGGGGATGACTATACACTTTTTGGCGTTTAGCTTGAGGCCATGGCTCTGGCACCAGTTGCCTGTTTCTATGAGGCCCTTTTGTAGGATGCTTGTGTCAGCTGGAGAGTTGATTATGGCTCCCAGTTTGCAGTCTTCTGCGAACTTGGTCAGCCACAGTCCTTCCGTGCTGGCCTGTACCTCCGAGAAATATATACCGAATAAGAGAGGTCCCAGGACTGAGCCTTGTGGGATGCCACTTGTAACTGGTTTGGAGTCTGACATGGCTCCAGCAATTCTAACCATGTGGGTTCTGTCCTTGAGACAGTTTTCAACCCATCTAGTGACATAGGGGTTTATATTTAAGCTGGTGAGCTTATCTATAATGCCCGAGTGGGGTATTGTATCGAAGGCTTTTGCGAGGTCCAGGTAGGCTGTGTGGACCACCTTCCCCTCGTTAATGGCCTTGGTCTCTGTTTCAAAGAAATTGACCAGGTTTAAGAGGCAAGATCTGCCCTTAACAAAGCCGAACTGGGTAGGATCCAGTGTCTGTAGGTCCCCAATATCTTTATTTATGAGGTCCATGATGATCCTTTCCATAGCTTTGCAGACCAAGCTAGTCAGGCTTATGGGATGATAGTTTCCAGGATCCGTTGAGGCACCACCTTTGTGGAGAGGGACCACTGTTGCTGTACTCCACTCTTTGGGTACATATCCTGCAGTAAGGCTGAGATTGAACAGTAGTTTTACATTTGGGTTTAGTTCTTCTTGGAGTTCATGTAGGACGCAGCCCGGGACACCGTCTGGTCCCATTGATGCTGTGTTTTTTGCTTTGGAGAGGGCGGCTCTTACCTGAGCATCTGAGATGTCAGGGGGGCAGCACTCTGCTGGGATAGATATTTGCCCTTTTGGTGGGGAAGGGGGGGAGAAGTTTGCGCTGAACCTGTCAGCTAAGATGTTGGCAATGTCTGTGGGTTTGGTTTATTTTTTGTCATTTTGGACTAATTCTGAGCATATCTGGGAATTCCCACCCAGGTTCCTAACATAACTAAAGAAAGTCTTGTGATTATCCTTAGTGTCCTGTGCAATTTTTCTCTCGAAGCTGGCCTTAGACGATTTTATGAGTGCCCGTAGTTTTTTGCTAATACTGATCAGAGATGCCTTCCCTTTTTGGGATTTTGCTCTATCATGTAGTAGCCTCCTCCTTCTATTGTATAGTTTGTTTATGGCTGGGGTCCACCAGACAGGATGCCTGCCTTTGGAGGATTGGGTCTTGGTTTTGTCTGGGATTGCATGATCCATGCATTCCTGAAGGTGTTCATAGAATGCGTTTATAAAGGATTCTGCGGTCTGGGACATATTTTCCACAGGCCAGGGGGCTTTGAAGGATTCCACCTCGGTTTTGAGGAGTGTGAAATTTGCTTTAGAGAAGTTTTTCACTGTGGTTTTCTGGGCAGGGGCTGGGGTCGGGATGTGAATATCTAGTGAGATTAGTTTATGGTCTGATCTTACCAGTGAGGGATACACTTCTGGTCTAGAGCATAGAGTCCCCATGTTGGTGATGATCAGGTCCAGAATGTTTTCCCCTCTTGTGGGAGTGGTAACAAGTTGTTCCATAGCATTTGAGTTTATAAATTCTAGGAACCTTTGGGCTAGGGTGTTGGAGCTAGAGTAATGCTCCCATTCTATGTTTGGGTAGTTGAAGTCACCCAGTATAATGGTGTTTGGAGAGACCTTCACATTTTCCAGTTTTCTCCGGAAGGCCGAGTGGGGTTCCTGGGTTTGGGAGGGTGGTCTGTAGCAGGCTATAAACTGGAAGGCAGTTTTACCCACTGTTAGTTGCACATGGATAGTCTCTGATGCTTCATGCTGTGCCACCAACCTGGATGTGTGGGTATCTTTGATGAATATTGATACTACCCCTCCTTTTGTGGTTCGGTCCAAGTTTTGGGGCCGAAAAACATGGTATGAGGTATAACCTGGTAGTGCTGGGATGCTCTCGGGAGCCTTGAACCAGGTTTCTGTTACTGCACAGATATTGATGTTCTCCATGCTAAGGAGAGTTTCGAGTGCGTGCATCTTGAGGTTTAGACTTCTGGCATTGAGTAGCATTACTCTTAGTTTCTTATCCCTTGTGATACCTATGGAGGTGGGTTTGTCTTTTGAGCCTTGCCTAAAAAAGGCACTATGGGGGTGTCAAGAGCCTTTGCCAATATCCGAAAGCCCAGGGATGACAGGTGCAAGCCATCCCTAGCGAAGCATCGTGGCTTGTCAAGCATGTCATCCCAGGCTGACAGGCATTGGAACCCCTTTGAATGACACCAATACTTAATCCAATTGTTGAAATTGATCATCTTGTCTTCATATTGTGACATCATTCTTGGTGAGGGTAAGATGCTACTCAAGGTCAGGGTCATACCGGCCTGGGCTACATGCTCAGAGAGCTCCTGTAAGTCTTTTTTCATGTAGTCCAGGGAGGTACATCTCAGGTCATTCACACCACCATGAACAATGACTGAGTCATATTTGTACTTGCCTTGGAGTGACCTTAGTGCTTGTGTTATGTGGCGGATCCTAGCACCTGACAGGCAGCTCACCGTGACCTTCTCCTTGTTCAGCCTGGTGAGCGGGACGTCAGTGTGCCTGGCGATAGAGTCACCTATTACAAGTTTATCAGGTGTGTTGTTTAGCCTTAAGGGCTGTGACTGTTCGGCACACTGGCTTTGTGAGCTGTGTGTTGCACGTGTTTTGGAGGTCTCTGTTGCTTAGACAGATTTTTATTTATAGCCTCCGAGTATGTTTTTGTGTGTTTATGTGTTTGGTTTGCTGTCGTGGTAGGTCTATGTGAGACTGGAATTGTAGTGAGTGTGGTTTCCTTCTCCTCCTGACTGGTTACGCTAGTACTGAGTTGAGAGAGCTTAGCCTCCAGTTTGGCTATATGGTTGCATCTCTCACATGTGTTGGAATTTGTTGGGAGGAGGAGAGGGTTGTCTGTGTACATGAGGCAGTTGTAATATTGCCTCAAGATTCCCAGATTCACCAGCTGGACCGGAGAGGAGAGTGACAACTGACCTTTGGACATGCTAGAATAGTATTGGGAATTCCTTTATAATTGAAAAAAGGGCCAATGGGGAACAAGGTACTCAGGGGAGTTTGTGAGGGTGTAGTGCTTTTAATTTTTTAGTGCTGACTTATATAATTGCTTTAGTGAGCAAGTGCCAGGCTTTAGAGTAGGAATAGTGTGTTTATTATGAGAACTAGATCAGTTCTAAGGATAAATTGAAGAGCAGACTTTGTGGAGCCGAGAATGGTTTAAACCCAATTAAGTGGCATTGCCCGATGCTGCACTATGCGGAAAATCACACAAAGCCCCACTAAAGCGGGTTTTATACAGGGGGGGACTTGAAAGCGCTAGAAATTGGCCCAAAACGGCCAATAGACTACCAGATTCTTGTGCTGGGAACACTCCTCCAGGGATAGATAGGCTGCTCTAAGCTCCCCACTGCCACTGGTGAACAAAGAAGCCTCCCTTTATCCAAGAAAGGAAATGGGCAACACAGGAACTTTCCAAAAGTCCAGAATACAGCAAAGCCTGTATTTGGACTACTCTAGGTCAGGAAAGATGGGAAACAAGGATAATTTTTTTTTTTTTGCAACAAACAGCAGGAAAATGCAATAAATATGTAACACAGGCTAGCGCACTTGAGTGTGTAGCCTCAACAGGTAAATGCAACAAACAGGACAAACTTTAAAAGTGCAGGTGCAAAAACAACTTTAAACAGTTTAAGACAGTTCAAGAATGCAGAAATACTTGCAGTTTAGCTAGATCGGACAGTCGCCCAGGTAGTAGCAGGAAAAAAAAAAACACTTTTATCAAGTTAGCAGTTGCTCTTTTAGCCTCTCTGCTGCTAGCACCACTCTGCAGGACCACGAGGAGCTTGGCCGAGTAGTAACAAGCGCAAAAACCACGCCAAAGCTGGTTTTGTACAGGGGAACTTGAAAGAGCTAGAAACTGGCCCAAAACGGCCAATAGACTACAAAATTCTTGTGCTGGGAACACTCCTCCAGGGATAGATAGGCTGCTCTAAGCTCCCCACTGCCACTGGTGAACAAAGAACCCTCCCTTTATCCAAGAAAGGAAATGGGCAACACAGGAACTTTCCAAAAGTCCAGAATACAGCAACGCCTGTATTTGGACTACTGTAGGTCAGGAAAGGCGGGAAACGAGGATAATTTTTTTTTGTTTTTCTTTCTTTTTTTGCAACAAACAGCAGGAAAATGCAATAAATATGTCTTTAGATATATATATATATATATATATATATATATATATATATATATATATATATATATATATATATATATATATACACACACACACACACATACACACACACACAATTATATATGTACACACACAAGTAGTATACATATAAGCATGCGAGGGATGCAGAGGCAGCACAAATCACTTTAGAATCATCTTCCTTCACAAAGCTCCATAGTGGAAATAAAACTGTGGTACTGACTTGGATATACAAATACAGCATTCCAATTTAACTACAAATTCCTAGCACATATTAGCACTAAAACAAAATATAATCAGAGAGCTTCCTTTCCCATACTTGTTCAAAAATATTTGCAAAATTAAAAAGAAGTTACATTTATCCTTCTGCAGAGTTTCAGTGCTTTGCCCTCAGTTCCCTCCTTTGTCATGGAATTGTAGAATGAATACTGTCAGACCACATTACGTTGTGCAGTGTTATATTACTTTAATGGCCATATCTTCTGTTTGACTTGGGTTACCTCTTCATCTTGAATTTCTCTGGCTGGATTTACTGATTACCACCAACACCAACTTATGTCTTCCATGTTGAATACAGAAGAAAAGTATTTATTCATCTGCTCGCTTTTTAATATCCTGTTCAGCCACCCTTATACACTTCACTGAAATTTGCTGCCCCTCTGTTTGCCTTTCTTTACTTGTTTTTGCTTTTCTGGCTGCCTTTCATCCTTCAAAATCACATACAGAGGTCGAATTCCACAAATAGTAACCAAATAACTTATTCTTAAATTCTTAAAAATAAAGGATTTTCGACTGGAAACAGACTGCCTGCCTTGCTTGGATTACTTTCGAATACTGAGTAATGCTGTACAATTATATATTTTCTATTATTAGTTTTGTTTTGTTTTGTTTTGACTTAAGACGAGTTTAAGTTCGCTACTTCTACTACTATTGTCTGATCTGATTAATATACAGTGATTAACTAGAAATATATGGACTGAAAATCTTCCACACAGAGAAGTTTCTTACACTATTTTGTTCAGCATTATACTTCCTGACATACCTCTCAACTGTTCAGATTTTCACAGGATGGCCAGATTTTTATCTCATATTTTTGGTCTGTTCCTCATAAAATGTGTGGTTTTCTAGGAAGTTGAGGATCAGGGTCACCAAATAATGGCATACATATGAGTTTTAGACTTCATATCCTTCAAAAATGCATGTTAAGACAAAATCTATTATTGTAACAGCTTTCTAAGTTTATAAGAACAATATTTAAAATTTGTCCCTAATTTTGGGCCTTTGTCCCCCATTATTTTTAGCATTGTCCAGATTTCTTGCACATAGAGGTGAGAGTTACGTTCCCTGACAGTGAACCTTCAGTGGAGACCAGGAACCTCAAAGCCCACATTCTCTACTTGTCAGCCTGCAGACATTCAAAATAGGAACACCCAGCTAATAATCTGGACATGTAATCAGCATAAATTTGAATAGCACATAGCTCTTCCCTCTTCCAGAGGGAATGTGGGATATACTCAGAAACACATGTTTAAAAACAGCGTGTGACAAAATGACAGAAGATGTAAGCACATTACTATATGGACATTATAAAATCTGTAGACTTAAATGAATTGTTTTGCAAAATTATTCCACACATCATTTGTATGCTTCAGAAGAGGGGAGTTGTAATATATGTGTCCCCGTTCTTTAAATTATTGTTGCTACTGGTATGCTGGTATTGTAATGTGTTTTCTGTGTACTAGACATCTTCAAAATCTGTAAATCAAACTAAAAATAGGGACATACCAACAAAAGTAGGGACATCATAAATCAGGCCTGAAAATAGGAGCACTCCTCCAAAATAGGGTCAGTTGAGAGGTCTGCCACACTGCTCCTATGTTAATAAAAGCAACAATTCCCTTCACAATGATCAGCAATCACAACAAAAGACATATGAGAAGTAGGCTTGGTGGACTAAAAAATGTGTGCTCCTGTGGGTTTCAGTAAAGTGATTTATTTACATTTCAATTCAATGCCAATAGCATTAGGGTTGACAGATCAGTTCACCTAGGGTGTAACGGAAACAGTGTCCTGGAGAGGATCCCAGGGGTTGTAATTAAATGTAGAGCAAGTAAGGATGACCTACTGTCAAGTTGTACCTGAATTTCAGCTAAAAGCATCTCTTTGAAGTGCAGTTTCTGTTACAGTTGCCATAGTGACAGCAACAAGAATCCAGTTCATATGATATTTACAGAATTTTTAATGCTGGAATTAGTGCAGCTAGGTTGCTAATTTGTTTTAAAGAGCAGGAAGCACTGAATGTTCCTATGCAGCCTTTGAACTAATCTTACACAATACCCAGCTGATTTTTATTGCCTCATGCCTACTACAGAGCAGCCTGTGTAATGTGGAAGCCCAAATTGATGCCCCACCGTGCTACAGGGTTAAGGAAAATCAGTAATACTGGCTACAAAAATACTATGCACTTTGCTTATCCCCCTAAATATAACACATTACAAATATGAAGCCTTAAGATGTAATGTCAGACTCCTGTTAGATTAACCCAAACAATATTTTACACATATACACATTAGGCAGAACTAGGACTTCTTTTTGTGAAACACTTATCAGGAAGGACAAGGTAATTCTAGCAGGAGTTCAAATTTAATAGCAAGAATAGTTAAAAAAGCTAACAAATCCAAATTTTCCCTATTAGCCTGGATATGTGGCTTACAGGGATAAAGCCCTGATAGTGATCCCAACAACCTGAGTTTGAATAGCAGCTGTGGAGGGTGGGGATAATCAGCTGATGCCAGCTCCTCCATCCTGGGGAAGGGGAGGTGGCTTCTGATTAACTGATCACCACATGGCACGTGAAGGTGCAACACAAAAACTTCCAGTAATAGAGCTGTGGGTTTAGTGATTCTAAGTCAGTGACATGGATGCAAGTATGCACATGTACAGGGACAATGCAGTAATACCCCATGGCAATATGAGTGCTAATGTCAGCTGCCAGGGGTAGAGGTTAGTGACTGCCATCATTGTCAGGGTTCAGATAAGAGCATAGACCATCTCCATGGCTGCCTAAAAGATAACCCTCTGGTTGTCACTCACTTCCATGTTGGGAACACCTCAAAATGCAGAATGAATGGGATTAGCACTGATAGGTTGGGTCTGATTATCAACAGGCACATAGAAATAATTGCCTCATATTGAATAAAAAGTAGATTGCTTGTTACAGGTTGGAGCTAGTTCTCTGTCAATGAATGAAGACAACTCAACAGACTACAAGTGCAGTAGGAATAATTCTGTCCTTTTGTCACTAAACTAAATTGGTGACCCATCCATGACAAGTTCCTGCCTTACCGCACTCCCAACTTTCTTGTATAGACTGCAGTTTTCTTTGACCCTGACTTGGATAAAGTAGATATTGCAGAGGGATTGACAGAGTTTTCTTTGTATATTCCAATGTTTGCATTTCCACAAGATGCAGCATTCAAGACATACAACATTGTACTTAATGCAATGAAGCACTTTGTAAGTTATAGAGGTGTTCCTTGAACATGTCAGTACAATGCCTAAGTTTTAGTGCTGCAGACCCAGCTGACCTGTATAAAATGTGTCTCTTCCCTGGAGAAAGCATAGTTTTATACAAGTACAATAAGAGGTTCAACATTAATAGTTGTACTGGGAGACAGACCTTTGTAGTGCATATGAGCATTCCTTTCCTCCAAACCAGCTAAAATGTCCTGTAGCAATCACTGCTTAAAGCAGAGACATAGCTGGCTTTTGTGGTGCATAGGGCTCATCCCCATAGTGGTATCCCCACCTCCCCAGCTCTTCATTTAAAGAGCAAAAGAAAAAAAGGTTCATTCCTTGTACTGGCGCACTAACCAGGTGACCAGATGCATACCCCCTCCCTCAGCTCTTCAATGGAAGAGCAAACAAAGGTATGCAATCTGTCTGTTGGGAGGAGTACTTCCTCAGTTGAGGGGCAATTAAAAAACAAAAAAGCTCCACAATCAGGTACCTGGTGCGCCCCAAATGCAGGAGACAATCAGATCCCATTTCTTTGCTCTGCTCCAACCCCCTTCCTCAGATTTTAGTTGAGGAAAATAAATAAATAAAAAGAAACCAACATTTTTTTCTTTTAAACTATAGCAAACTGGTGTGTGTGTGTGTGTGTGTGTGTGTGTGTGTGTGTGTGTGTGTGTGTAATATAAAGTTTTAATTAAAAAAAAAAGAGAGAAACTAATATTTTTTTGTTTTAAACTGTAGCAAGCAAGTTGCTATAGTTTTTACCCTGCATAGACAGCTCTAGTGTTTAGGTTTCTGTTTTTAAAAAAAGTCAAATAAATATGTATTTTTTCATATAAACTGTAGCAAACTGTTTGCTTAGTTTAGACCACACAGGGAGCATTACAGTGCACAGGTTTAAACACAAATGCAATTCTGGCTTTTGAAAACCATTATGCACTAAAAAGAGAGATCAGGATTGGTCCTGTATGTCTGATTGCACCACCTAATACTTTGCATCTGGGGCAGTTGTCCCCTTCTCCCCACCCTAGCTACTGTACTGGTTTAAAGATACCAAATTGTGTGCAAGAGTTATAACCTTAAGAGCTAAATTAAAGGTTCTGTAAGATGCGTCACTGGAACTACTCATTCAAAATGCTCCGCATACCTATCCCTTTTCATGGCAATATCCATCCATTTCAATCCTGCCTATCAAACTCAGAAGATGCTGGGGAAGAAGAGATGATTGACATGGAGCTCAGACATCATTCTCCTGGGGTATGAGACTTGAATGTTCACAAAGACCAGAGTACAGAGTGCGAGAGATGTATTTACACCAAGAATCTGGAATCCATGCTCTCTCACTCAAAACAGTAACACGGAGAAGGTTGTCAACTCAGCCATCACTACATATGCTCATAGTACCACTAATCATACACATACCACTATGCATACAAATAGTACAGATCAAACACATAAATCCGCATACACAGAGGTTCTCTCGAAAAACTTACCAAAACACCAGAGACCTCCAAAAAACAAAACTGCTACAACTAACATAGTACCCACAGCACCCACAACACATAGCAACACTAGTGTCTCACCCACCAAGCCAGTAAGGTGTAACACTCAAAAAACAAATTTTCTTGTCATTGAAGACTCAGTAGTGAGACACATGGATGTCCCACTCACCAGGCTGGACAGGGAATAAGTTGCGTTCAGCTGCCTGTCCGGTGCCAGGATAGATCAGATCATGCATGCACTCGGGTCTTTCAGCAACAAGTACCATTATGACTATGCCATAGTTCATGTTGATGTGAATGACCTCACTGGACTATATGAAGAAAGACATGGTTCAGCTCTGAATATGTGTCCCAGGCAGGTATGTTCCTAGCCTTGAGCAGCATGCTACCCTCACCTAGAATGATACCACAGTATAAACAAAAAAAATGATTGATTTCAATAATTGGTTCAGTTTTTGGTGACATTTAAAAGCGATCCAGTCCTTGAAAGCCTGGGCAGTCATGGTCAAAAAACCTTGCTGCTTTGCCAGAGATGGTTTCCACCTGGCACCTCTAGGCTTTCAGCTGCTGGCAAAGGCTCTTGTCTCCTCAATAGTACCTTTTTTAGGCAAGGTCTCATAAACAACAATACTGATGTGAAATTAACCAGTCAGAACAAAGTAAGGGTCATGCTGTCAAATGCTAGGACCTTAAACCATAAACTGCACATCCTGGAAGCACTTCTGTCACTAGACGATGTAGATGTCTGTCCAGTCACAGAAACCTGGTGCAAGGCCTCGGAGAGTACCCTAGCACTGCAAGGCTACAATGGCTTCCACACCTTTATCCCGCAAAATGAACATGTGAAAACCAAAGGAGGCACTGTTTCAATCTATATTACAGATGCATTCACCTCCTGTCTAGTTAGACTGGACAACTCCATGGAGGCACTCCAGGTCCAGGTTACAGTGGGTGTAGATCCCCCTCCATGGGTCACGATGCCTGCTAAGCCTACTTGACCTACTGGAGACCATCCAAATTTTATCAAACACACTGTTTATGGGGGATTTCAATTATTCCACCATCAACTGGGAAATCTAGACTAGCCCTAACTTGCTAGTGCAAAAATTCCTTTACTTTGTTAATTCAAATGCCCTGGAACAAATTGTCCATACCCTGACAAGGGGAACAAACATTCTGGATCTGGTCCTCACCAATATGTCAAACAGATGCACTGCCACAACTGTCAGACCCTCATTAATTAAAACTGACCACAAATCAGTCAACTTCAAGCTGGCACTAGCACCAGAACTCACAAAAGGTGAAATCAGACTAAACAACTTCACCAAGGGATACTTTACCCTCCTAGGTAAAGGTATAAATTAATTCCAAGCCCCACCCCAAGCTGGAAGTGGTAACTACACCAAAGTTTACACTAAAGCCCTGTACAATCACTTGCATAAGTGTATAAACTCTATGTACCAGAAAGAATCGAAGCCAGAGCCCCAAGTAAAAACAAGTTGCCATGGTGGACATCCCTCATCCACAAACCTTACCATAAAGTTGCTGTCCAAGAAAACAACTTGTCAAATCCTCCAAGGGCTCCTTTGAGAGAAACTTAGCAAGTACAGTCAAAGATAACTGTAAGGCCTTTTACAGCTAAGTACGTAACCTAAAGGGTAGGACTCAAGCAAGTGCAGAACTAGTGGCCAATGGTATCATGCATACTGACCACACAGAGATAGCAAATCTGCTGGTGGATACATTTGTAGAAAACTTTACTCCCTTATGCCCTCCTTACTTACAACAAACCTTACCCCATTTCTGAAGATCAGATCCTCAAAGCCTTGTCCAAGGCAAAAAATACAGCCTCTGTGGGATCAGATGACATCCCAGGCTGTCTTCTACACAAGCTAAAACACAAACTAGCATCACCACTAAGTACCCTTTTCAATCATAGCCTAACCACAGGTTTTGTTGGTGCCAAATGGAGAACAGCAACAGTTATTCCCCTCCACAAAGATGGCCTAGCAACAGCCCTGGGGAATTACAGACCCATATGCCTGACCAGCTTCATCTGTAACACCATGGAACATATCATTATGGACCTCATAAATAAAGACATAGGTGACTGCAAAACCCTGGATCCTACCCAGTTTGGATTTTTGAAGGGCAGATCCTGCTTTTTAAATCTGGTGGAGTTCTTTGAAAATGTGACCAAGGCCATTGACGAGAGCAAATCTGTGCACACAGAATACTTCAACCTGGCAAAGACTTTCAACACAATCCCACATCCTGGCATTATTTATAAACTTAGTAAACTGAATGTAAATCCATTTGTTGTAAGATGCTCACAAATCTGACACACGCTATCAAAGTGGGTGACTCCACATCAACCCTCCGACCTATTACCAGTGGGGTGCCACAGGGGTCAGTGCTAGGCCTGCTTTTGTTTGGTATATACTTCTCAGACGTTCATGTAAAAACTAAGGGGTTGTGGCTGACAAAGTGTGCAGATGACTGCAAACTAGGTGCAACCAGTGAATCCCCAAATAATGTCAGTATAGTCCAGGAGGGTCTCACACAGACCAATGACTGGTGTATTAGTCACAGTCTCAAACTGAATGCCAAGAAATGCATCACCTTCAGCACAAACAATGTCCACTCATACTATCAAATCAACAACAATACCCTAAGTCTCCATGAAGTGGTAAGGGACCTGAGATCACAAGTTGACCTAGACCTTAACTTCGACCACCATGTGTCCACTGTAGTAAGGAAAGCCTTCTACCTAGCACACTTGATTAGTAAAGGCATCGCCTCAACAGCAAAAGAAGTTATAACTCCTATACTCGGCACTTATCTGGCCCATAATTGAGTCAAATGCCCCATTTGGCATGTACTATACTAAGCACTTGCAGCAATTAGAGAGCCCTCAGAGATTTCTAACAAAGAAGATCAAGGGGCTCCAGCATGCGCCTTACACAGACTGACTAAAGTCCCTATCTCTATACGCCATATTGTATAGACTTCTTAGGGGAGACTTATGCCTGGCCTACAGAGCAATCCAAGACCCAAACCTAATGAACTTGCTGCATATCCATAAATCAAATGGAACTAGGGACATCCATTCCAGGGACCTAAATATAACCTGCAACTTAAATAAGACATGCTGGATGGATAGATTTATCTCCAGCGACTGACACATCTTTGGAACAGGCTACCAATTCATGTAAAACAGAGCACCTCTATGACACTATTCAAGAGGAACCTGGACGAGTGGATAGGGCGCCATAAATTCTTACTGGGGATAGAGCCCACAACCCTCCTGGACATAGGCAATCATCACTAAATGAAATTTTGGGCACTGACTAGCATTTCTATGGTATTACATTGGGATAAAATGGCTAGGATTAAAATGACCTCTGGATTCATAGCCTAGTAATCTCCTATGATCCTATGTGCAGATTAGATGCATGGCACAGTTTGTTTGACAATGGGGAGATAAAATGTGTGATATTAAGGCACACACCTGCATTATAATCACTATGAAATTAGCACTCTTTGAGAGGGCTGAACAGGCTGAACAAGGAAGGACAGTGTATTGACAGATGTCTAGCAAATTCTAGATAAAAAATAAGATTTATTTTTGTTACATGTTTATAAATACATTAAATTCTGCACAGATCAGGTGAAATTGTGATAATATATAGGGAGCGATTATGTTTGCTGTTGTGACTTTTGTGTTCATAATTGTTTTTTGTCCAACATAATTTTTAAAGCTTATTTCATCTGTTATTTTTTTTTGTGTGTGTGTGATGCAAACCTTCATATAAAATATTCTACTGCAAAAATTATTTCTGAGAAAAGGGGGCTCCTAAATCTCAAAAGACTATGGGCAGGATTCACGAAGGCTTGCATGGAGTGTAAGAGACGTGCAACACTCCATGCAAGCCTCGCGATCCAGGAACAGCCCTAAACTCTGTGTAAGAGACCAGCTAAAATGTCTCTTACACGGACTGGGCGTGGACATGCTAAATACCTCACTTGCATCCAAAAGGTATGCAAATGAGGTATATTAGCGATCCACGAAGCAGAAACCAGTCCATGTAGGAGACGTTTTAGCTGCAGAAATGTACTCAGTTGACAACTGAGTACATTTCTGCAAAATCCACAACGGAGCGATGTCAGCTCCAAAAAAAGGTTGCATATGATTCAGGCAGCATGCCAATGGCCAAATATGTGGCCATTGGCAAGATAACCCGATGCAAAACTATTAAAAATATAAATTTTTTTTTCGCGATGCCCATGTTTAAACCAGCGCAGCCCAGCAAATGGGCTGCGCTATATAAAACCATGAAAAAGAAGGTTATAAACCCACAAATGTGGGTTTCATGCAATACATGGAATGATAATGCAAGGACCAGCAGACTAAAACCAACATGGCCACTGTGTAGTGGTTGCTAAGGGGGGAAGCTGAGTCTAAGACATGTAACTAAGCATTAGTAGGCAATCTCATGTAAATGAGGGTTTGAATACTGAATCTCACAGTCACATACCAAATGAGCACAGTCTGAGTAGTGTAAGAGATACAAAAGGGGGAGGAATAGAGTAGGAGATAGGTGACATCACAGGGGGGAATGGTAGAAAGAAATGCAGTTCATTGGAGGCCAGTGTAACATGACAGATGACAGGCACAGATCATGGAAAGAGGTGTGCCACTAGATAAGTCATGGAAAGTCAAGAAATGGAAGGTGTACACTGTAACCTACACCAAAGTTTCTTGCTGGCCGTGCATGCGCACGTGTGCGCGCCATGAAGGGTGAGTAGGACAGTGTGCGCACGTGTAAGGCAGTCTGAGCATGTGGGAGCGTGTTGGGAGATGTTTAACACTGTTTGCGTGGGTGTGCACGTGTGTAAGGCAGGCTGAGTATGTTGGAGGCTGTTGGCAGACGTGTAACAGTGTTTGCGCGGGTGTACTCGCATTTAAACCTGAATAAGTAGATTCTGAACCGTGTAAGCACGTGTGCGCGCGTGTAAGCCACTGTGAGCGTGTTTCAGATAGTATGCAAGTTGCTCCCCCCTGAGGAAACAGAGAGGAAAAAGGAAGCAACAGAATTAATAGGAAGCTAGCAGGGATAACTGCTGAAGCTAGCAGGTGAAAACAATTAGAAGCAGGCAATTACACAGGCAGAATAGTAGCCCAGCCCAGCACTTAAAACTCTGCAAACAGTAGTGCAGGATGTTTCCATTAAGAGACACTGCAAGACAGGAGTAAGCTAATAGAAGTGAAAACTGAAAAAGCTTCACTCAGAGCAGAAATGTTAGGGGCTGCCATAGCTGTCATAATGAGACATAGGCGACTTGTTGAGGGTGGTGACAATGCAGATGGTGCCAGACAACCCACAGTGAGGAGACGGAGAAGAGTGTACAGGCCCAGGGTCACCTACCATGGGTTACATGAGCTGGAGATAGTAGAACGCTATAGAGTGGACAGAGAGCTCCTGCAGCAAATTGTTGAGCTGTGCAGGCCACACCTCACACACAGAACCAACAGAGGGGCACCCATCCCAGTGGAAACCAAGGTATGTGTTGGCCTAAGAATACTAGCAACAGGTACCTTCCAGAGACCAATTGGCGATATGATGGGGATATCACAGGCATCAGCCTCCAGGGTACTACAGTTCCTGGATGCCATGTCAGCACATGTCAGTGATCATGTATATTTCCCCAATGCCCGTGAGGTATTGGCCAGCAATATGCGTCTCTTCCAGCAAATAGCGGAATACCCTGAGGTTCTGGGTGCTATAGACTGCACGCACATACGCATCAAGGCACCAGCAGGTGTGCGGGGTAGGGCCTACATTAACCGCAAGGGCTTCCCATCCATCAACTGCCAGGTCGTGTGTGATGCCCAGGGCATAATAATGAATGTGTGTGCTGGCTGCCCTGGGAGTTATCACGATTCCCACATCTGGCATTTGACGCAGCTGTACCAGACATTTGCCAATGGGAACATCCCACACGGACACCTAGTGGGGGATGCAGGTTATGCACTGGAGCCATGGCTGATGACACCCATCAGAAACGCACACACAACTGAACAGGAACGCCATAATGAGGTACATGCACAAACAAGTAATGTGATAGAGCGTGTGTTTGGGCTGCTCAAGTCACGGTTCCGGTGTCTGGACACATCTGGTGGAGCCTTGCAGTACACACCAACTACATGTACCCAAATTGTCATGGTATGCGCTATGCTACATAATATGATCTTGTGAAAACAGCTGCAGCAGGACCAGCATAGGGCCGGGCCAAACAGCCCCCCACCATTGCCAAGGCCATCACAGGCAGAGCGTGACTCGGAGGAGGAACAACCTGAGCCTGCCCCAGTAGGCAGAAGGAGGCGTGCCCAGTATGCCCTGGCCTTGGCAAAGAGGCAACACATAGCACATACACTGGCACAGTAGGAACCCTGGGAATGATACCTCTCTGACTCACTCATATAGTAACAGGGATGCCTAACATGACACAACCTGCTCTCAAACATGTACAGGGAGTGTAGTATGTGCATCCGACAGAGGCAGCCCTGCAGCACCACCTGAGGCATGATTGCCATGTGTTAAGCAATGTAACACCATCTAGTATATGCAAACATGAAGACCCTGCCTAACATCTCACCCTCACCAAGCATGATGCCACACTATGAAGACAAGAAGATCAAGTACAATAATTGGCTGAAGTAATGCAGTCAGTCAAAGGGGAGCCAATGTGTTACAGGCTGGGAAGATATGCGGAGTTTGACATGATGCACCATCTGCTAGGGGTGGCATGCACCTATCATGCCATGCCCCATGGATACTGGCAAAGGCTGTCAGTACCCACAGCATGCCCTGAATAGGTAAGTCTCAAAACACAAACCCAACCTCATAGGTTCTACAAGGGATAGGAACCTAGATGTAATACTACCCCATGACAGATGTACAAACAGCAAGATGTGTGCAGTGTAAACGCACACAGTAAGGAGAATGTAGATACCAGTCCTGTAATAGAGAACTGGGCAAGGCTCACAGCAGCACCCTAACACTACCAAGTCACACATCATACTGTGCTGTACAGCCGCAAAACATGGAACAAGCTACAAAAGGAGGGTGACTAGCAAGAAATGGCAAGGACAACCACACCCCCATGTTGGTACCACAACAAGAAGCAGCATGGAATATCCATGGTCAAATACCAATGGCTAAAACTGCCTCACAGTATATAGCCTGCTGCAGACCACTGTCCTAATACCAGGAACAGCATCTGGCCTATGTCGGAATACATGAATATATCAAGCCCCCCAAACCACATTATATTGCTCGACTGAAAATACCCAGACATACACCAGTAGCATTGTACTAGCACCAACACAGTAGGAGAAAATTACCCAGATTCCATAAACCAAAATGCCCAGGAACAATGTACTACCCCCACAAGAGGGGTAAGCTTACTGGATGTGATAATCAGCAACATGTGTACTGGATGGCAAGATGAGAAGTGTATCCCTCACTGGTAAGACCAGACCATAGAGTAAGCACACTGGATATACACACCCTGACCCCAGTCCCTGGCCAGAATACCACAGTGAAAAACATGTGTAAAGTATAGGTTGCAGCCCTCAAAACCGATGTTGAATCCACAAAAGGCCCTGTGCAAGTGCAGAATATGGGACACACCACAGAACATGTTATACAGGCATTCCATGAACACAGCCAGGAATGCTTGGAGTATGCAATCACAAATAACAACAACACACAATGCCATACACGCAGACATCTGGCATGCTGGGCTCCAGCCATTACCAAACCATGCAAGAGAATGAGGAAGATACCACATGATAGAGCAAACATAAAAGGGAAGTAATCACTGACCAGTAGTATGGCAACAACATATGTCCACACATACAATCCACTAAGTCCAGCCACAACAAGTATAACCTATGAATCCAGAGGCAATGTGACGCCAGTACCAAGTACACAGACAACCACAACACCCCCGAATAAATACAAACATATGTGATAGATGCATCCATGTATCCAAAGCAGAGGTTGAGCTCCAACAAGTCAGTACTGTCAACACTAGTCAGGAGGAGAAGGTAACCACATACACCACAAACCCAGTCCCACATAGACCTACCACAACTGTAAACCAAACACATAAACACAGACAAATATTCCCGGAGGCCTTAATTACAAACACACCACACCAACAGACGCCTCCTTACAAACACACCACACCAACAGACGCCTCCAAAGTAGATCACAAGCAACCACAACCTTCAAACATAGCACATGCAACGAATAGTACGCAAAGCTGGTGTGCCAAACAGTCACAGGCCCGAAGGAGAAACAAATGCCTGATACAGTCGTAATAGGTGTCTGTATAGGCAGAAACACAGCTGTCCCACTCACCAGACTGAACAAGGGAAAGGGTAGAGTAAGCTGCTTGTAGGTAGCCACAAAATGCCACTTAACACAAGTACGCAGGTCACCCCAAAGCAAGCAGAAATATGATGCACTCAATGTCCATGCTGGTGTGAATTACCTGAGATGTACCTCCCTGGTCAACAACAAATGAGACATGGATGGTCCCTCCGAGTATGTACCCCAGGGCGGGATGACACTGGCTGTGTGCAGCATCCAACCCTCACCAAGAATGATGCCACAGTACAAACACAGAATGCTCATGTTTAACAGCTGGCACAGTTACAGCTGTCAGTCCAAGAGGGTGTAATGTGTGTCTGCTTGAGATGTCAAGCATGACAAGCCATGCTGCTGTTACAGGGGTGGCTGTCAGCTGTTATCTGTGTGTCTGGATACTGGATAAGGCCTTTGCCGCCTCCATAGAACCGTATGTAGGCAAGGCCAAAAAGACTACCCACCACCCTAGAAAACATAAGTGGTAGGAAACATAAGGGTAATGCTGACCAATGCCAGATGTGTAAACTGCAATATGCATGCCCCTGAGGCACTTCCCATTATGGAGAACATTGATGCTTGTCCAGTGACAGAAGCCTGCTGCAGGCCTAGTGATACCACACCAGCACTACTAGGTTATACCACATACCATGTGTTATGGCCCCAACACCTGCACCAAGACATCAAAGGAGGGGGAGTATCCATATGCAGCACAGACACCCATATAGCCAGGTAACTGACAATGCACAAAGCAGTGGACACCACCCATGTGCACATAACTGTAGTCAAAACTGCTGTACAGTCTGTAGCATGCGACAGACCACACTCTCACACACAAGAACCCCACCCAGACATCCGAAGACACTGGACAGTATGGATGTCCCACCAAATACCAGACAAGGTACACAAAGTACCACATAGGTGTCAAACCATTATGTATGCAAGGAGTCATCAGGGACCTAGGGACACAGGTCGACATTAATCTGTCATGTGACAGCCACAATGCCAATGTGGCTATGAAGACTGTTGATACTGGAACACCGTATCATGAAAGGATTCACACCAACATCAACAGAGGTCACTGTGCCGCTGTACTGTTCCCTTATCAGACCCATAATCTAGTACAATGACTCATATGGGATGTACCATACGTGACACCTGCAGCAGTTCAGAAGACCTCATAGTTACCCCACCAACAGGATAAAGGGTGCAAAATATATGTCATATGCTGCCTGGCTATAGACACCCCAGCTGACTGCAGTCACACACTGCCTACACAGAGGCATTGTATGTCTGTTGTACCAGGCCATGTCCAACACAGGAGTAATGGACATGCTACACCACAGGAAATCAAAGCCATTGGAGCTGTGAGAGTCACAGATGTCAACCTCAACACATAATGAAATAAGATGTGCTGGAGCTACAGATACATAACCCATAGGCTCCCCACACCCAGAAACAGGATCCCAATCCATGGTAGGCAGAGCCCCTCACTGACACCCCTCAACAGGAATATTGCCAAGTGGATGGATGACCATACATGTATACTGGGGGTCCCCACTGTGTCACGACCAGACAGAGGCACAGTGAAGAACCTCATAAATGGCCATAATTGAACATAGCAAGGGGTGGCAAAAGACACACACACTCTAGCTAGGCTTACCAATGGCCTAGGGTGTCTAGCCTACTATGAACCCATGAACCTATGAAGATACAACACGTACAGGACACTAAGGATAATCACAAGGCTTACCCAACTGATGGTAGGAACCATGTTGGGCATCCACAGATATGCTCCGAATCACACAGATATTACAAACAACATACCAAACACACACACATATTGCTAACATACAACCTGTCAGGTGCAGTGCAAACACCCCCGAGTGCAAAATACCTATCCCAGCAGATGGTCCCCTGACATTGCAGATGCTGAGGTAACAGCCATCATCTGCAAAGCAGAACACACAGCAGCAAAGGTATGTGATGGTGTCCTGTGCTGAGGCCAACATGGACCCCAAGAGTAATGGAATGCAAAATCACACCACTGGCCAATGTCAGCCTTACCACAGGGTATGTACCCAAAGAGCAGTGTACAACAACAGTGGTCCATCACAACAAAGGTGTTGCCTGAATGGATACTCCAAACTACCACCCCAGGATCCTGACAAGCTTGTTCTGCACAGCTATGGAAAGGATCAGTATGTACCGCAGACAGAAGGCTAATGTGGACCTACTGATACGGACCCTACACACTGTGGCTGTTGTAACTGCAGAACCGGCCCCTAAACATGTCTGACCCATTTGAAGCAGTCATTAAGGTCATTGATGAGGGCTATGTGGTCCACACAGCGTAGCTGGACCGTGCACATGCTTCTAGACAATACCGTCGTGTTCAGTATGGATATGTTCACCAGCTTAAATATACACCCCTATGTCAGTAGAGGGGTTGCAAAGCAGACCAAGGACAGAACTGACATGGTCAGACATGCTGCATCCATGTCAGACTACAAAGCGGATATGAGTGGCATCCCACAAGGCCTGGTCTTGCCCCCCAGCCCCGTTCTGTATACATGTCCCATAGGTATAGGCCAACATGGAAGGACTGTGACTGAGCATGTATGCAGAGGAGTACAAACAGCCCACCGTATCCGACCCCCAGCTGACACAAGCAACCCACAAAAGGGCCACCTACAAACAGACAACTGTAGCCATAGCCATGTCAGCAAGCTAATCGCAGAACTGTGTATAGACAACCACTGTGGATATACAGTAAGTGCCCACAAATTACCACACAGGTGTTAACCCATGAGGCACCTAACATGTAATGTGAGACCTGGGTACAAAAGGTGATAAATAACCTGCACTGGACAAACATGTGTCTGTAGTGTTCACAGAAACATGTACCATATACCCACCCAAACATGAAGGCTGGCAGATGTAGATAAGGGGAACTCACTCTGGCTCTGCAGCCATCCTCCATCAGCATCACAACTGACTACAATAGCCCCTGTGGGATATACCAGCAGACACCTCCAACAACTGTAAAGTCCACAACAGTACCCCACCAGGGGTAGCAAAGAGCCTGAACAGATGCCATGTGTTGCCTGAGTAAACAAACTGCAGCCCCACACACTGCCATCCTTCCTGTCTACAGGAAAGCTGTGCCTGATGTATGATGCCATGTCCAACCTGGAATGAATGAATATGTTGCACCTTGTACAATCTGAATGGCAGTGAGCTATGCACATGAGAGACCTGAACCCCAGCACTGACATACATAGGACAAGCTGTACAGAATGATCCATAACACAGAAGGCACCCCCACACTTCAGTAAACTCCTGGTACAGGTCAGCCAGAGTGCCACATATCGACATCCCTCAAGAGGCATCCTGATGAGTGTATGGGAGATGGTAGGCTACCCTGGGTATCACTGTTATGTCAGAGGTAGACAGAGGCACAGTATACCAACCATGACATATGTAATGGCAAACTCCAGTTAGAATGTGTGTCAAAGGACAAACACACCCTGTGACTACCATCAGAAATGGCCTACGGAACATCGCTAGTGTTTGCCAATGTCCACCCATGTTGTGGAATACACTAGCAATGTTGGACGAGCCTGGTGTAGGTAGTCCATATCTGAACATATTGCAACATGGTCATATGTGCACAACTGGCCCCTACACAGTCTGTCGTGCTCACTATGAAGATGTCAAGCAGTGATAGGACTAAAGCCCAGGATACTGTCCACTACAGTGAAATACCGAACCAGTACACTATACGGTACTACAGTGTTAGGTCATTATGAAAGTATGTTGAGAACTGTCTGCAAAGTATCCCATGCAATTCCTGCAGGCACAGTATAATCCCTGTTGTGGCAGACACGAAGCAGTTGGCCAGTTAGTACACAACATGACACCCAGCACACAATCATAAACGTGTGATAATGTCAAAGGTCACACACACCCAAATATGTGTCGGACTTCAGAGTACAACATATGGAAAGCTCACACTGGGCATGCTCGCACACTTTGATAAATGAGGCATATGTCAGACAACATGCCATGGAAAGGCTGAACTGGGCATGCTCACACACTTAGGCCATATCTCCGTGTAGCAGTTGGCCACACATATCTGGTATTTATGAGTGTCAGTCCAGGAACCAACCACAACACAGCAATCAGCCCAGTGCACACAGTAAATGACCACAGAGACATAAGTGATATAGTGGATCGCCGTCATATGCAAACATCTGCCACAGATACACAAGTTGGTCATAGGAACAGGGAATGCTATGGCAATAAAGACCTGCAAACAGTAGAACAGCACAACAAATATTGTGCATCCGACAATTGAACATATGGGTGTAGAGGTCAATACTAGGCTTCTTGCCCCAGGGAATGGCAGCTCAGCCAGAGTGTGCTTGGCATCTGCATCCCCAGGATAGTAGGCTACCGTGCCACTGTAAAGTAGGTCACAGAAGGCGACATGTGAGGCTAGTGAGCTGTGCCTCTGTCAAGCAGGGGCACCGTGGAGGTCTCAGGGATTGAATGTGCTAAGCCACAGCCATGTTGTCGGTGTGTGCTGTGAGAGGGTTGCTGAGGATCTCTGACAGTAGGTGTCCGTCAATAACAGACTGATGGGAACCCTATCTGCATTCTCTGGATGATTCCACTGTCAACACTGTGTTGTAATGAGTATGTGTGAATGAAGTGCCGTGCTGGAACCGTCCATAGATGTCCTCCCTCTGTGGGCTACAGCTCTGCAATGTATTAGGTCACTCTGTCTGTTGAACGGCGCATATATGGCTGGTGTACAGCTGACAGGTGTCTTGTTGTGGAGCAGTCATGGGTATATGTGGGATAGCATGACCAATGCAAACTGTACACATGCTCATAGGATGCAAGTGTCAAGGATTATGCTGAGTGGCCAGTATAGTCCTCCAGCATGGGTCCTCTGAAGTCATCCACCCCAGTCTACACAAGTGTAGAGTCTGCTTGTGCTAAACACAGTTTGTGTGCAGTGACAACCTTGCCTGGGGGTGGAGATGAGATATGGATGTTCAGGGAAAGGTGGACATGGGCAGATATCAACAATGGTGGTCTACCTCTGGTGTGGAACAGTGAGTACCCACGTTGCAGATGGACAGGTGCAATATGTATTCACCCATGTGGCTGTGGTGTGTGGTTCTGCCATAGCACATGGACCCACAAATTGTAGTGGCGGTAGGGTAAAGTGGTAGAGGCCTGAGTACTCACACGCAATATGCCTGTACCTGATGTTAACAACTGGAATGGTGTATGTGAATACCTGCATATCCTGGCACTGTTCCCAGGGAAGCTAAGTGTGTGTCCTGGATGTGGGTGTGGTGTTCTGGACTGGTTGTGTTGTGTGTTACAGGTCCTGTGGTCCCAAAGCATGGTATAGAACATAACCTGCCAGTGCGATGTGCATATCTGACCCTGACGTAGGTGGCTGCAAATGCATATATATGCTATCCCCCACCTGACAGGTAGTACTACATCTACATACCTCTGTGGAAATAAAGACGTCAGCACCCTAGAAATACTACAGGTGCAAAGCAGATGCCCAGGAATTCGGATAGTGCTCTCTGCTAATGCTTCGCCCTCAAGTGTCACAATATAGTTAGGTAGGGGTTCGAATCCTGCAAATGCTCAGTGTGTGGGTGAGTGTGGTTTGTGTGTGTGAAAGGCTGTGAGAGGGAAATGTCCCTTTTGGCAACTGGGAGAACACACTACAGGATGCACACTCCCCTTTCTAAACACAGATGATGTCAGCACCCTATAAGTACAGCAGGAGAAAGGAAGCCTTCCAGTAATGTAAATAGCACACTCTGCTAATGTGTCCGTCTCAAGTGTCATAACATAGTTAGGTAGTGGTTTGAATCCTGCAAATGGCAAGTGTGTGTGTTTGAATGAGGGGGGTTACTGTGTGTGTGCAAATATGTGTGAGGGAAATGTCCCTTTTGGCAACTGGGAGAACACACTACAGGATGCACACTCCCCTTTCTAAACACAGATGATGTCAGCACCCTATAAGTACAGCAGGAGAAGGGAAGCCTCCCAGTAATGCGAATAGCACGCTCTGCTAATGCATCCGTCTCAAGTGTCATAACATAGTTAGGTAGTGGTTTGAATCCTGCAAATGGCAAGTGTGTGTGTTTGAATGAGGGGGGTTACTGTGTGTGTGCAAATATGTGTGAGGAAATGTCCCTTTTGGCAACTGGGAGAACACACTACAGGATGCACACTCCCTTTCTAAACACAGATGATGTCAGCACCCTATAAGTACAGCAGGAGAAGCGAAGCCTCCCAGTAATGCGAATAGCATGCTCTGCTAATGCATCCGTCTCAAGTGTCATAACATAGTTAGGTAGTGGTTTGAATCCTGCAAATGGCAAGTGTGTGTGTTTGAATGAGGGGGGTTACTGTGTGTGTGCAAATATGTGTGAGGGAAATGTCCCTTTTGGCAACTGGGAGAACACACTACAGGATGCACACTCCCCTTTCTAAACACAGATGATGTCAGCACCCTATAAGTACAGCAGGAGAAGGGAAGCCTCCCAGTAATGCGAATAGCACGCTCTGCTAATGCATCCGTCTCAAGTGTCATAACATAGTTAGGTAGTGGTTTGAATCCTGCAAATGGCAAATGTGTGTGTTTGAATGAGGGGGGTTACTGTGTGTGTGTGCAAATATGTGTGAGGGAAATGTCCCTTTTGGCAACTGGGAGAACACACTACAGGATGCACACTCCCCTTTCTAAACACAGATGATGTCAGCACCCTATAAGTACAGCAGGAGAAGGGAAGCCTCCCAGTAATGCGAATAGCATGCTCTGCTAATGCATCTGTCTCAAGTGTCATAACATAGTTAGGTAGTGGTTTGAATCCTGCAAATGGCAAGTGTGTGTGTTTGGATGAGGGGGGTTATTGTGTGTGTGCAAATATGTATGAGGGAAATGTTCCTTTTGGCAACTGGGAGAACACACTACAGGATGCACACTCCCCTTTCTAAACACAGATGATGTCAGCACCCTATAAGTACAGCAGGAGAAGGGAAGCCTCCCAGTAATGCGAATAGCGCGCTCTGCTAATGCATCCGTCTCAAGTGTCATAACATAGTTAGGTAGTGGTTTGAATCCTGCAAATGGCAAGTGTGTGTGTTTGGATGAGGGGGGTTATTGTGTGTGCAAATATGTATGAGGGAAGTGCCCCTTTTGGCAACTGGGAGAACACACTACAGGATGCACACTCCCCTTTCTAAACACAGATGATGTCAGCACCCTATAAGTACAGCAGGAGAAGGGAAGCCTCCCAGTAATGTGAATAGCGCACTCTGCTAATGCATTTCCCCTGCGTATCGTAATGTAGGTAGGTAGGAGTTTGAAACCTGTAAATGACATGTGTGTGTGTTTGCATGTGGGGAGTTTGTGTGTGTGCATTTCCGTATGAAAAACATGTTAGTTTTGGCAATCAGGAGATCACACTACCTGATGCACAATTACCCTTTCAAAATACTGATGTTGTCAGCACCCTATAAGTATAGCCAGAGAAGATGAACTATCTAGTAAACCGAATAGTGCGCTTTGCTAATGCGTCCCTCTCACGTGTCATGACTTAGGTAGGGGAATGAATCCTGCAAATGGCAAGTGAGCATGTGTGTGGGAGTAGTAGGGTGTGTAAATGCAAGTGTGAGCGAACAGATCCTTTTGGCAAATACTACAATACACCAGATGCTGCATACTCCCCCAGTAAACACAGGGGATGTCACCACACTATCAGCACAGCCAAACAGGGCTAGTTGGCTAGTAATGCCAATAGTGTGCTCTGCTACTGTGTCTATTACCATTGTCAGAGTACAGATAGGTATGTTTTGGTAACCCACAACTGTCACGTGTGGTTGTGTCACACAGTATGACCTTGTGTGGGTGTTTGTACATAACAATGCATGCCATTGCCTAAACCAGCAATGGCATTGCACACATGATGTATGTGTGTGACACATACACATAAATACCTGTGACCTGCAGTAGTTACCATGTCTGACACATGCTTCATGTGGATAAATGGTATTAGCAATGTATACCAATATGACTGTGTCTTACTGTGCAGGGTCCGCACGTGGTATGTCCCTATACAGTGTGGGTGTCTATGGTGAAAGACCTACAGCAGGGGATACACATCTGGTCTGGGCCATATAGTGTACATGTAGTCGATGTACAGGTGCTGCATGTTCCCACCTGTTGTGGTAGTGGTAACATGTCATTCCACTGCAATTCGGTGACCACATGCTGAGAACTCTTCAACTAGAATGTTGTAGCTACAGTAATGCTCACACACAATGTTTGGCTGGATGCAGTACGGCCTTATAAACACAGTTCATGAGACTGTCATATTGCCGGTGTTGTTATGGAGGATAGGTGGTCTTCCTGTGTATGTGAGGGTTGTGTGTGCCAGGCTATGAACCAGATGGCAGTCCGACACACTGTCAGCTGCACATGAGTAGGCCCTGATGGTTTGTGCTGTGCCAACAACCTGGAGGTGTGTGTATCTGTGTTACCTTGGGATACCACCCCCCTATCCATGTGTGTTACATGTGTAGGGATGACAGGCATGGTATGGGGCATAACCTGTCAGTGATGGGTAACACCTGTGAGCCATGAATCATGAATCTGGTACTGCACAGACATTGCAGTTCACCATGCTGAGGGCAGTGTCTGGTGCATGCATCTTCCAGTGTACACTGCTGTTGTTGTGTAGCAGCACTGTTAGTGTCCTAACCTGTGTGATACCCACGGAGGTCGCTATGTAAACCATGTCCTGCAGCATAAGGCAGTATGTGTGTACCAAGGAGCCTTGCCATTATACATCGGGCCATGGGTGTCACGTGCAAGATGACCCGTGCACATCATTGTGGCTTCCCTAGCATGTAGGCACACGTTGACAGCCAGTGGATACCCTATGAATGACAGTGGAGACTGAGCATAATGTAGACATACAACACCTTCCCACATATAGTGGTAGAATACCTGGTGGTATGTTGGCAACCAACATCAGGCTCATACTGGCCTGTGCCACATGCTGAGAGATCCATTCTATGTGCCCTATCATGTAGTCCAGGGAGGTATGTCTCAGGCAGCCACACTGGCATGGTCAATGAGTGAGTCATATCTGTCCATGCCTCTGACTGACCTGTATGCATGTGTGCTGTGGTGGACCATAGTGCCCCTGAGTCATATCACTGTGACCTTCACTGGATACAGCCTGTTGAGCGGGACCCCAGTGCAGCACACATGACAGGTACCTGACACGTCTGTAGCAGGTGTGTTGTGTAGCCCTACAGGCTGTGAGTGTGTGGCACAGGGGATGTGCGTGCCATGTGTGGCATATGCTCTGTTCCGATGGAACATATGCCTGTGTGCCAGCTGCGGAGGTGTGTGATGCCCAGGCAGGCTGCTAGTCTGAGTCCCCACGTATGCCCCAGTGTGTTCAGCATGCTGTCAGTGTGTGTCAATGTCTGACTGGTATTGTCGTCACTGTAATATATTGTATTGATTTATTTATTTATCCTACATTTGTTGACTGGGATAGCCCAACTGGATGCATGTCCATTTCAGGGAGGCCCGTGGAGACAAGCTATGAGGGTAGCAGATACAGCATTACATAATACTAGCATTACATATTACAAACAGATTATTTGCAGAGATTACATAAGTAAGCAAGTCAAACATGTTCCACAGGTTAATGTTAGACCTGAGCACAAGCCAGGATTAAATTAAAATTACACAGTAAAGTGGTTCACAGAAGTTACACATTCGAGTTAGCCAGGCTTGATACATTGACATAGCCAGTTAAGTGACAAATGTTGTTTGAGTCTACTGTTAAATTGACCTAAGGTGGACAGTAGGGTAATATCAGCTGGAAGTGAGTTCCAGGATCTACTTACAGGGTTTGCAAAGAGAGAATCACCGGCTGTGTTATTAAACTTGCTAGTCTGAAGTAGTACTTTGTTAGAGGATCGAAGTGGTCTAGGATTGTTATAGGGGGTGATAATATTTGAAGTGCAGGAGTATTGTCTGGATTATAGAGGATTTTATAGGCCATAATCAGTTGGTTATACTGTATTAGGCTGGGTATTGCAGGCCAACCAAGCTGATTTAGATTGATGCAATGATGTGTCATAAAAGGCAGGCCAGTGGCAAACCTGGCAATGTGGTTGTAGCAAATCGAGTGTTTGTTAAGGACAGTCTTGTTCATATTCGAGAGTAGAGGGGATGCATACAGAAGGGTTGAAGCAAGGTGTGAGCAAGCTATGGCACCTTTAGCTGGAGGGGCTAGGAAGGCTTTAATTCTGTAAAGTGACCCTAGTTTTCTATTGATGGCTTTGCTAATCTGGTTAACATGTATGTCACATATGAGATTATTGTCTATGATGACACCTAATAGTTTCGGAGATGGGTCAGGGGAGATTATTGTGCCATCAGTTGATGTTATGGTAACGGTGAAAGTGGTAGACCTACGTGTTGGTGAAATAACAGCAGTTTAGTTTGATTGGGATTTAGGATCAGGCAATGTTCAGAAAGCCAGTTTGCTATTGTATTAAAGGTGGTCTGGGTAGCTGACCATAACTCTACTGGAGATGTGGCTGAGCAGATCAGAGTAGAGTATACAGCATATTGGATACAGCTGACTTTTGGGATGACAGTATAACGGTCGTTAATGAAGATGGAGGACAGCAAGGGCCCTAGTATAGAGCCTTGTGGTACTCTGAGAGTGTTAGGTAGAAGGTTAGAGAGTTTGTTCTGCCAGAGGCCAGCCTGCTGTCGACCATGCAGGTAGGATTGACACCATTGGAAGGCTCCAGTATCTAGACAGTCTTTGCAGGGTGTGGAGTACAAGTTGGTGATCAACCATATCGTATGCCTTTGAATTATCCAAAAAGAGGGCTGTGGATATATAATTATTGTTTCAAGTATGGCTTATGGTGTTAGTAAAGGCTAGGAGGCCTGACGTAGTGCTGTGATGAGGATGTAAGCCATGCTGAGTGTCTGCCATAATGCGAGTTTGGATTAGGTGGTGCATGACTTGTCTATGACGAAAGTTTCCATAATCTCTGCAAGTGGAGAGAGTATAGCTATTGGCCTATGATTGGAGACTTCAGTAGAGCTGCCTCCTGTGTGAAGTGGGATTACATATGACATTTTCCAGATGGTGGGAAAGTTAGATTCTAACATGGTTCCTTTGATTACCTTTGAGACGGGGTAAGCAATAGCATCTTCTGGTTTTGATAGGTACTCGGCAGGGAGTTGATCAGCAGAAAGTGTAGTGGGTTTCACTGTTACAATCAAGGTACGGAGAAGTGAAGTGGTGACTCGTTGGCAGCTGGGCGCAAGTAGTTTTCTAGGGGTGCTGCTTTCAGGACCAGGGGAGCTAGGAGGTAGATGGCTAGCTAGGGCCTGAAATGTCTCAGTAAAGGACTGGTCAAAACTATCAGGAACATCTTCAGGGGTATTATCAATAGTAGCAGCAGGGATTGGGGTTGACGTTTGTCCTGGACGTAGTATATATGACATGCCACCTGACAGGGTATGGCATTACTGGGTTCAGAGAGACCAGTCCCCAGATTGGTTGTGTGGTGGCATCCCACACATGTGTTATACGTTCCTGGCCAAGGGTGATGGTTGACTGCATACATGTGGCAGCTGTGACAATGACACATGACTCACATAAACCATGACTGGACCATAGAGGCGATTCACAGGTTACCTTTGCACATGCCACCCTAGTAGTGTGATTGCCATGGTGAGTACCAACACATAGGGCCAATGGGGAACAACATACTGAAGGTGTGTATGTGTGGGTGGACTGCTACTGTTTCATAGCACTGACATATATGACTGCACACATGGGTAAATGCCAGGTAAGACGTGTGCAATGTGTCACAGGCAACGTACATGCGTACAGGACAGACAGTGACGTTCTGTCATGTGTAAAGTTGACATACATATCGTACGCTATGCAGATGTCACTAGCAGTCTACAGAAGCACTGTAACTCTGCATTGCAGGTATAAGCAGTGTTCCAGGGGACCCCTGCGAACATGCATGCAAACAAAGCTACAGTAAACAGGGCTGGAAGTAGTGCATTATACAACAAAGAAGGGGTAACAATAACAGTAAGTAACAATGCAAATATGTAGGCACTATCAACATGTACCCAGGAATACAGCACAGATGCCCATGGTAGAACCGATATTATGTCATACTTATTTGTGATTTGGATTACATTGGTACTGCACACATATCTACATGCGAACATCCACATGGCATAGTCGTTGTGGGCAACTTGACACCATTACTGTACATGTCCACCATTGCATATCACTACTTGCGTTAGCTTTCCCCCTGTGCTACCCATGTATGCAGCTATCTGTTGACAACCTTACCACCGGCATGCAATTATGTGCAGCTGTTATACTTTGGTATGTACTATGGGTGCAGATAACAATTCAGGACATTCATACAGTTACTACAGCAGGCATGCTGGGATAAACACACAGTCATAGCAGCACACTGTACTGTTACCAACATGATACTACTAATACACATCTATGTAGTCACCCTGTGCATCAGCAACGTGTTTACCTGTTCCCGCAATGATGTTGGAGATTGCAGGAGGTGGCACAGTGTCATCATATGCACAGGGTGTGGATTAGGTATGCCTGAGTCAGCCACTGATACCACCAATTGACATGTGTGTGTATGTGTGTTGGTGAGGGGCAGCAGTACAGGGTGGGGCAGTGTTGGTGCAGTGTGTGCGTGTATGTGGTTGCCCTAAGTGTTAACATTTTGCATGTGTGTATGCACGCACACAGTTCCACCTCATGGCTGCCATATACAGGGGTTTGTGGACAGCCACAGACTGCACCTGGCAGGCCATACAGATCAGTGTCTGTGTGCACGGACACGGTACATGTGCCTGGCAGGGGTGCTACGGACCGTATCCAGTACAAAGCCGGACTGGGTACTGTCATCAGAAGTGGGGGTGTGTTGACTGGACACATGTCCCTGTTGGGACTGTCCAGAGCCATGTGCACGTGGTCTCCTGGGGCGTTCCGATGACAGCACAGACCCAGCATTGCTGGGGCTGCTGCTGGCACTATGGGGGCGTGCGCGAGCCTGTTGTCATCCGCGCCGACTGCCAGCTGCTGCTGCTGCCGGCATACGGCCATGTCAACGCCGCAAATGCCCACCATTGCCCTGGCTCATGGGCATCTGGTTGTGGAACTGCTGTAATATGTCCCCACAATGTCTGTCTATGACATCGGTGAAGTTACGGATAGCATCCGCAATGTCACTCATACTGTCTGTCATGGCTGTGCGACATGCTCTGAGCTCCCTCAGACCCTGTCTGGTGTACCTTTCCATACGTGACTGAGCCTGCATGACAGTCCGAAACATAGCTGAGGTTGACAGACCTCTTTGGGCACGTCGGCCAGAGGCAGTACGCGCACGGATGCTCCCACGAGAACCCATGGGCAACTGTCTGTGTGGTACCATCGGAGGACCCTGCCCATGGCTGCTGTGTGGGGATGCATGTGCCACAGGTACCACATTACCCTGGTCTATGCCCGCTGTATCCTGTCCATCACCTAGGGACAATGGTGACAAAGGATGTACAGGCAGGATGACTGTGCGCAATGATGGGGTTGACAGCTGTGTACTGTCAATTGGCTGACCAATGGCAGACCCTGACACACCTTCCTGTACCATTACACAAATATCATCATTACCAGTAGCCGTGGCACAGGATTCAGGTTCCCTGCTGCAGGTCACCAGAGCAGCCCCAGAACCTGTGGGATGAAGACAGGAAACACAGTTTACAGTCTCCAGACATTGTTACCAGTGATGCACTTATACACACATGCACACATGCACACATGGACACATGCACACAGGCACACATGCACACAGGCACACATGCACACAGGCACACATGCACACATGCACATGTGGACACATGCACACATGGACACATGCACACATGCACAGGTGTTCACATGCACACATGGGCACATGCACACATGCACACATGCACACATGCCCACATGCACACATGCACACGTGGACACAGGCACACATGCACACATGCACACGTGGACACAGGCACACATGCACAGATGCACACGTGGACACAGGCACACCTGCACACATGCACACATGGGCACAGGCACACCTGCACACATGCACACATGCACACCCTGCAGTATACACACAGAGCACTAGTGAGTTACACTACTGTTACTAGCATTATCAGGACTATTATAGGTTATGTTAAACACACTCACCAGCATGGATGGCCTGTCTCACTGTAACCCTGGAGGGACCTGCAGAAATGATGAGATTAATGTCAGTGGGCACATCTGTGCCATTGATATTGCATATGATACAGTGTACAGAACAGTCAGGTGTACATATGGCATATTACCTGCATGCTCCATGTCATGCTGCTGTGTGGAACCAGCCTCCATCATAATGCAGGTGTACTGCTGTTGGTGTTCGGGGCTGGAGCCACAACACTTAGGAGTAGCCCCTCCAGTCTGGTGAGGGGATGTGGCCACCCCACCTCCTGTGGCGACCTGTTGCCTGTGGATATCTGATGCACGCTGCGGACACTTTGGATTAAATCACTGCAGTGATGTCGCATCTGCTCATATGTCCTGTTATGCGTGCCAATATCATTTACCCTACGGACAAGGTCTTGCCACAGTCGGCCCTCTCCTGCTGATTCTGACTGGTGCGGAAAACAGGATGTCATACTCCCACACCAGGCTCTGGTGGATCTCCTCATCTTCCGCCACAGAGTAGGCGGGTTACGCTGTTGCCATCTCCTGGAAGAGAACACAGACAGGATATCAGCAGACCATGTCAGCAATATATGGCACACATACTATACATGATACTCATGTGTAGTGATATACTACTACTCCCATATGTTGCATGTGTGTGTGTCGTGGTGGATACACAGGTACATGGCCAGATATCAGTGCTCAGCCAACACCTGTGCAACAATACCTGCCACATTCCACACAACATAGTAGCATGCCCCATCGGTCAGCACACACTGACAGGTGCAATGCACAACCTCACTCTGGGGTTCATCCCAAGGTACTGTATGTGGGACACCCTCCACTACTGTGATGTGGACAGGCGTTACTGCCTGGATATACATATCCCACCACCACCACCAGCACAGTAGACTACTTTGATATGTATGTGATTAGACAGTTATTCACTTGCTGGGACTGAGATGGTATCCATGCAGCACACTGGGCCAGTGGAAGCCACAAGCCACACTGCTGACCCCTTTGCAAATGCTTACCACGGACATGCCACGGATTGCATGACACTTGCACACACATGTCTAACCCAGACCCTATGCACAAAGGTTAGGCATCCTGTCCGGTGGACCCCAGACAGAGGCAGATTGTATAACAATAGCAGGAGGCTACTGCAGGACAGAGCACATTCACATTAAGAGCAGGCATCTGTGGTCATCACTGGTACTACGCTACTGTCCATCATAACAACAGCCATGGCCTACTCTGGGAGGGAAATGGACACAAACACTATGGATGACCACAAGGCCTTCTTCAGTTATGTTACACATATGGACCACATGCCTCAGATATGCTCTGTGTTCATCCACACCTACTTAACATTCACCAAACACATGGATATTGGCAACAATCCTGCATACACAATTGACGGGGACGGAGGTTTGGATATCCAGAGCCCATGAGCCCACAGATGGCAACAGTGGAACTGATATCCCCACCCATAGGCAGTTGCCACTGTTCCTTCACTGCCCAGGATGGGGCTGTGCTGGGGGCTGTGTAGGCGGGGCAACAGGCATGCCCGTTAGTTGCGCCACCCGTGCCTCAAGCTGGCGTAGGGGCTCAAGGACAGAGTCCCTAATCTCCCTACGCACCACAGTCCGGACGCTACGGAAGGTGAGTGGTGGTTCTCCTCCGGCCACACTTGCAGAGGGGGGGGGGCGAGCCCCATCCCCTACAGCGCTTCCACCCGCAGATGGCACAGGGCCACTGGAGGAGGGTCCGGACTCGACACTAGTGCCAGGTGCACTCGCCAGCTGAGGTGGGAGAGGTGGGTCCGCTGGAACCCGCCTTCCCTGTCATCCTATGTTTTGCATTATGTCATGACAGTTTGGGTTAGTGACATATAATACCATTCACAATTAGTTGTAACAGCATGCATTAGTATTCCCATTAACCAAACACCCAGATATTCACACCATTGAACAGCGTGCATAACACATGCATAATTTGAACAGAAATACACAGTCCAACAACATGCAGGGTTAATTGATGGCAACAGGCCATCAGGTGCGGATGTATGAACAGGGCAGATGCATCAACAGACATGCAGATATATATGACCCAACAGGACAAACGTCCAGGGGTGTTAATTGTGATTGCACATACCATTTTCACGTGGAATGGGTTATATGTGGTTATAGGGTGGGGTAAAGACAGTAATATTAACACCTTCGAATAACAATACATATGCTGTACATTTCTAATAGCTACAGTTATATACACACTACTGTTCTAACTACAGTTTCCTATATGATAACTATTTCACCTTGGTGATAGGACTGTTACTGCAACATCATTATACATTTTAGTGTTCTTCATACACATTCATATCTAGCTTTGTTCAGCTACATCATCTTGCTACATTTGCTTTATATAGCTGTAGACAAGTGTGGATGTTTGGTATATCAGACAATCATCCTATCTGCGTATTTTAGACTGAGAGCAACATATCCAGATTTTGGGATACACATTCCACATGCAGCAACACTTTGAACAGATTTCGCTGTTTGGTTTTGAATCTCACATGCATTTCATTCTGTCTTGACTGCAGTATACTTTATTCAGGGGTTATTACTACTGTATTGCTGGATTCATGACACTTTCTCACACTCTCTCACTTGCTTTCATTTTACTATTCAGGATGGTACTTCTAGGCTTTATTGACATGTTTTAACAGTAGTTATTACAATCCTTTCCAGCAGTCTCACTTCTGTCATGTTTCAGTATTTCCACAGGGATATATTTCACACATGTGATTTCATCATCTTCTGCAGCTATACTTTTCAGCCTGCTGCAGGTTGTGTACTATTTTCTTACAGGCAGGGCATTTTTATTTCAGAATATATGTCGGACAGTTTCATGTTTAGGTTAAACTTACAGGCTGAAAACTCTTGTAATCAAGCAATACTTGCATACACTTTCACACTGTTACTTGCAGATTTTATTCCTTACTGACTACACTGCACTCTTTTGCTGACTGTCATACTTTTATATTTCTTTACAGTTACTGGTAGTGGATTACTGACCTGCCTGGTGGCGCAACCGCACCAGCCTATCGCCATAGGCTCTGCGGTTCGCAGAACGGACACCTGCAGCTGTAATATAAATGAAGTAATATTGGAATACACATCTCCATAATATCAGCTAGTTTAATTTTTTACATACATAATTAAATGTTACTTACTCAGTAGTGGGGCGTTGGGTGTTTGCCGGGCCTCCTGGATCCAAAGGTTCAGTTGGTCCTGCTTGCGTCTCTTCAGGTCCGCATGGTGGTGACGGACCTGCTCACCAGTCCTTGGAATCCCTGTGGCACTGGTGAGATCATGAGTCAACCAGTCCCACGCCTCAGCCCTGTATGCTCCCCAGAGGACCTGGCCCTGCATGAGTTGGGCCTCATGATTATGGACTAGGAGCCAGGCCATGTACCTGGACTCCTCAACACCCCACCTCTGTGCTCGAAAGTGACTACCCTCTCCTACTCCTGTCATTCTGCCTGCAGGTCAGTTCTACAATAGTTTATGCTGTGTATTCCCGCCTATGGGGCTTATATAGTCCGTTTTTCCCGCACATATCTGTGATTGGCCATTTTGGAATTGTATCAACTTCAGTAAACCTGCATTGTCATGCTCTAGTTTGTATTCATTCCTCTATATTAGCTATTATTGCATTTACAGGTACTGCTGTCGTGGCTTAGTGGTTCTGTACCTTGACTATGGTGTATAGTATCCTGGGTTCGAACCTGGCCACTGCTTTTTATTTTTCATGACTGTCTAGACATGCTGAGGGGTGTGTCTGTGTAAAGGCAGTTTTGATACGGCTTGCTCAACGTTGCCCATCGGTTAGCTCGTTTGCGCGGTGCGCAGCTCCGCGCAAACGGGGTACGCTGCTTTATGCCTCATTTGGCTATCGGCACGCATATTCCACTCAGCTCAGTTAGGGGCACATAGATTTAGCATGTTAGACCACTGCTCAGCTACGGGCACTCATTTTGCACCAGTTAAACCACTGCTCATCTACGGGCAGATGCACTCACTCTGTTAAACTGTAGCTCAGCTATGAGCACATCTGGCATTTTTTATTCTTTTGTTACCTCACATGTCTTCAATATAAATGGGCTATTTCATTACATTTTACATAACTTGTGGTTTTATGTGTACATATTTGTCAGGGACTTGTTTCCTGCTTATTTTGCAAAAAAATTGGTGTTGGGGCTCGAACCATGAATGCCTGCTCTTCAGCCAACATCTCTACCGCTACGCTATTGCTTCCTGGCTTATTTTGCATATTTAGTTCTTATATGCTTTCCCACTGACTGCTAACTGTAGCTGCGCTTACGGGCACGCCAGCAAACGAAGCGCACTCACGGTTAAACATTTTACAATTTAAAAAATATGAAACATGTTTATTTATATGTTTTCTGTTCATAGTCTGTGGGGGCATGTGTTGTGTTCTGTTTATTCACATTTCCATGGACTCTGTCATGGGTGTTTCCATTGGGTACTTTTCCTCTTCTGGGGGCGTGTCCGCTTACAGGGCTCGGCCTACGGACACACCCCCTACTGTCTTACACGGACCGTGTTGGCCTTCAATGTGATTCAGCATGCTCTCATTAATATGCAGAGCATGCTGACATCACTCCGTTTAACTGCAGCCTCCGTGTATGAGTTATAACTCTTACACGGAGGCTTCGTGAATCCTGCCCTATGAGTGGCAATGTTTAATAATACCTGTGCTTGTCCAGTTATGGTATCAAATTATCTTATTCCTGCAGCTTTTTCCTTTCTTTTTTTCCTCGCAAGGACCAGTATGACAACTTAACTAATTTTCATTGTCATGGTATGGTATGGTCCTACAAGTTAAATCCTGAAGAATAAAAAAAAACAGGAGAAGCTTGTGGAGCAAACAACTGCTGTCATTCAATTGAAGTGAATGAAGAAAGTAGTGGAGTTATTGTGGTGATTCACAGTAGCGACATATTCCCCTGCATGAAGAGTGTAGTGTTTAGCACAGGACCTGCTATCAGGCACTATAATATATTTCTTGCAGTATGAATTTACAGGATGTCCCCACCACAGTACATCTCCTTTTACAATTTTTTTCTTTTAAGAATATAGCTCCCCCACTATTCTGTGATTCAAGTACGCCCTATGTTCCTTCCTCCTCCTCCTCATATGTACACACTTGATACTGTCGGCATGTCATTGCAGTTTCTTTTAGACTGATGATAAGCTTTACCATGCTTTTGCGCGATAACATACTGTGCAAAAAGTAAGCAATATGGCAGCTCTGTTGACTAATGGACTGAAATCACAGCAGTGATTCATTATAACACTTTGGGTACATTTATTCAGAAGTTTTCTCTGCTCAAATAAGGTAGTTGCATAAAAACAGAATGATGACTTTTGATGTTTTCCTGCTGATGCATTGATGCATAAGAACTGATGGCAAAAAAAGACCTGTCAGCTATTTCAGCCTACCCTTTGTGCTTAAATGCATAAGACAAGCATTAGCTTAAACAATTTTACCTCATCCCTTCTTTGGTAACTTGAATTTATATTCACACAGCCGTATGCACTCATAAATTAGCTTGGCTTCAGTAGGGCTTGGGCAAGCAGCTAAGCATTTACTTTTTAAAAACAGTTTCATCCTTTGATAGTCAGTATTTTAATTACCAGCCTTGTATACGGTTACTCATCTTTCATTAATTACAAGTGCCTCTTAACTGTTGTGTATGATGTATTATTTATTGAAGTATCATTTACTTACTAAAACCTCCTCTTTGAACATTTGCTGTTTGTTCTGAAAATGTGTTTCATGAAAGCTTATCTTCATGTAATCCCTGTGTAGTTGGTTATCTAATTATCAAGTTAATTAATCTTAACAAGGCCTCCTGACAATGAAGCTGAAAATTTGCCCAAAATTCTATTCAGGAAGTATTTAGAAAGGACTCTCTTCTTCACTAGACTCCACACAGAAGCCTGCAATTTACTACTTCCCTTTTACTTATATCAACTTTTGAGTCATCGCATTTCATGCTAGGGAGAAATACTCCCTGCAGGGCTTATGTTAAATCATTGAATGCTTAAAAAAGCGAACAATGATTTATCAACAGCGATTTTTTTCCACGAGGGAAAAAAAATCATTCCACAAAAAAAAAAATTGTAAAGCATTACATAAAGTGGGGGGCTGTGCCCCCACACCCCCCTACTTAAATATACCAACTCTGAGATCGTACTACAGTCACGAAAACAGCAAAGTAATGGAAGCGGCCAACAGATTTCTTTCCCAGGGAAAGAATTTGCTTATATGCCGTTTCGCTATTTTGCCTTTTCATGCTTTCAGGTTCAATCAAGATGGATTCTAAAGAATGTGTCTTCGATCATTTAACAGGAAGCCTCCTTGCAGCAACCCCTTATCCAAGCCACATTTTCAGCTCAACATGAGATCTGCTTAGTCAGTGCTGTGGCATAGAGGAATAAAGCTCTAACTACATTGTGAGTTTGATTACAGGCTCAGGCATCTGAGGTACTGGCAGGGATTGATGTGCATGCCCATTTGGAAGGGGTTGTCAAGGCATTTGCTGTGGAAGGCATGGTTCATAGAGGAAAGTAACCCTCAGATATAAGGAACAAATGCAGGAGGGGTGAGGGGGATGAGAGTAGATCATTACAATCCCACATGGTATCAAGGATGTGATGTAGCCCCAACATGTTTTCATTGTCCTCATCAGCCACAATCCTGATAGAGAAAGTCTGTGGGGAGGTTAGGAGGAGTAGGTAGACCCAATATAGGAGAGGGACACTGGGGGAAGCTGATGGTTAGCTGAGTGGGAGGGGATTAAACAAATGTGATCTGCATATTCAAGCAGATGTCTCCAAGATGAATAACTTAGTCCAGTATTCACATACCTAGATTCAAAAGTTGTAGGCTGGTGAGATTGTTGGTGTCTTCAGTAAATGTAGATTAGGATTTTAAAAGTGAGCTGGAAGTCTTATGTCTGGCAGGATTTCCTCTGAATTTGCTAGTGACCTGGGTTTGAGTTTCATCCCGTGTCCAAGGGAGTCACCTGTGGATAGAAGGGAAAGAGAGAATGAGGTTTCACTCACCTCTTTCCTTCTAACTGAAGCTTGGAGAGGGAGCAAAGTTCAGTATCATGGTTAAATGATTGTGCAAAGACAGCCACTTGTGCAGTGATAGGAAACATGCTGCAGTGTGTGAGTTCACACTATTAGTAGACACGGTGGACACTGGAATGCAAGTGATGTAGGGAAAGTTAAACTAAAAAAAAAATATCCGTGTCATTCCTATATATGATGGATTCAAACTTCTCCTAATCAATTAAAGGGTTAGCTGTAGGAAATAAAGGGACATACAATAGATATTAGATAATGAACCTAGATCCAGCAGTAGATAAAGGAAATGTGTGAAAATAACAATAGCACATAAAAAAGATTTCAAAGATAGGACCTGGCTGCTGATATTAGTAACAGGTGTGCTCAACAGTCTTCATGCGAATCAGAGCAGAAAAGATTTCCATAAAATAGTATCCCATTTAGGGCTACAGCAGACCTTTAATTGCATTAGGTATTCATTAGGTTAAGTAGGGGTATGTTCTGTTTTTTCCAAAGTACAACTGCTTGCATCAGATGCTATATGTATTCTACAAAGAAATCAATATACTATCTGGCGTTACTTCACGAAGTATCATGTTTCTTAAATTACAATCAGCAGAGTATAAATAGTTCTTCACTGACACATTTGCTTTACGAGTTATCGGTTGTGCTGATGACCTGTGCTATGGCTAACTACTAAGCTACAAATAAATAGTACAGAGCTATGACATCAGTAGTATTCAGTCTACATTTTATAAAGGAGTTAGTATGGTTAAGGAAAATGCAAACATTTGCAGTAAACTGTTATTATGGCTGTATGAAATGTAATGTTCTGTGATGGTCAGCAATGCTGCCATAAAGCATTAAATAAAAAGTCATAATGCATACATATTTAGAAAGTGGTTCTATGTTTAAGCAAAACAGCATTGGCAAGGCAGTTAAAATTTGCAGAGGCTGTCAAAACAGATAACAGTGTCAGCAACAGATAGCTGATCACAGCAAAGGAGTAGAATGGAATGGTGAAACAATTTCATAACACAGAAGTTTGTAGCATCACTTAGATCAGAGGTAATGCATTAGCTATGAGAAGGAAATATAAAATGCAGGATTTGCAATGGCTTCTGTGAAGTTCCCACTCTAGGCCAGTAATCAAGGAGCCTGAATCCTCACCACTGACACTAGAGAGGGATATTCACTTGATACAAAAGGATACACACAGTATTTCCAGATGCAGACCTCTCTCCATCAAGCATGATTTTCCTTAAGAGCACACAAGAAACACATGACTCAGTCTGGGGTCTGGATTTCTCTGTCTTCCTTCAGGTCCCCAGTAAGACTCCCCACTGGTACAGCTGTAGGGTTATGTCCTCAGCCAAGTCTTCCAGCACCCTCTCTGTGAGGCCAATGCTTAGCATCCCTGTTCCAAATAACTGACACACACACACACACACACACTCTTTAAGATTTAATTTTCAAACACCCACACTTGGGAAAGGCTGGCATAGTTTTACTAGCTATGCCACCTTCTTTGCCCAGACTGTAAGATAGATTCACTACCACAAGTCAGTTGCTATAAGGCTCTTAAAAGGGTATTGAATTATGCTGAGTGAAGTTAATGTTAATATAAATTGTAATGTTGACCCAACAGCAAGGTTTTCAGAAGTGGCTAGAGTTATCACCAAATAAATATATGCAAATACTCTCAAAACTTAAATATTTTCTAGAAAGGACCAAAAATACTAAATATCTATTTACAGTAAACACCAGAGTTTCAGTTACAGGAAGTATTCAAAATAACACTGATGGAAAGTTTCCCACAGTTATAGAAAACAGTATTTATCTAGTCTCACTATCTATTCCTGATTGGCTAAAAGAATGACTATTCCTGGCTAAAAGAATTACTGTTCCTACTTATTGAATAGAGCAAGGCAATTTGGGTGAGTGGTCCTTGTTGTCAGATCCAAGACAGAATACAGAATGCTACTGAGACTTCAGTCTCCTCTAATATTAAAACATTATTTTTGTACAGAATAACATTGCATACATCTGGCCATCTGGCTCTGTTTCCCGCACTATACCCCATCACTAGAAGTTACCAGGGTTTAGCACCTATGTACTACAATACACACAGAGCATTGCTCAGATGTTGTGCATACACACAGATAGAACATTGCACAGATGTAGGGCAGCTTTTAGAAGTCATAAAACCATAAAAACGTTCCATTTTTCCTGCAGGAGTTACAGCCTATTCTCTAGCACTGACATTACATTGCTGGCTCCATTCAAAACTGTGGGATAACATCTTTGTGGCTTAACCCATAAAGTAATTTAATTTCAAGAATATTTTTCAAAGTCAGGTGGATTAACCTCTTCCCTTCTAGTATATGCTATTACAATGTATACATTTAATTCAGTTACAATAATATATGTACATTTATTTTCCTTCCAGCAGGATGCACTGTTGATACATTTTAACACAAGCAAACCTCACAAATACATTTTCAGCACAACCATCTGCACAAATCTGTTTGATATACAAATGACATATACTTATTTACAAAATTCCAGCTAGCTGTGCTGGCATATGTTACACATCCACTGCCCCACTTCTCCTGGCATAGCTGGCAGTACCTCCTATTGTCAAAGCTTCCTGCAGGGAAAATGGCAGTTTTCCCTCCCTGAAGTGAAATACTCAGCAGGAAGGGCAAGAGGGTATTGCTTAGCCAAGGTAAACAACTCTGATAAGAGTGTGGTGATGGAAAGAGAGGGGGTAAAGAGGTAAACTTTGACCTGACACCAAATGTAGGGGGCAGAGTAAGTAAACATTTACTCCCAGAAGAAGGAAATCTTAGATAGATGCCAAGTTAAAAGTGTAAATGGTAGGTAATTAGTTTATTAAGTAGTTGTAATCTAATGTTATTGTAGCTGATCAGAGTGCTGAGAAATGTGGAGACTTTCACTACAGTATAGAAAGATTGAGACACAAGTGTGGCTTAAAGGAAGGAAGGAGAACAAAAAGTTGGCAGAAAAGTCTAATATATTTTGGTAAACCCATAGATAAGCTGAAGTGTACAGTATTAGGAAGACTGCAAAGTTAAAAGTTTACAATGACTTAAGAGGTTAGGTTACCTTTTAGCTACTTACAACTTTTTCAAGGATCTTTATGGCATTTTTAGACAATTTTGTCAGAAAACACAGGTAACAGAGGTGTTGGTTATGTCAGATAGGAAGATATTCCCAGTTGTCAGTCCCATATTGGAAAATGCTTTCTGTCATGTTATGAGGAATGAGAATGAAGCAGATCACCATTTTGCTGCAATATAAAACACTGGAGGATTTATATAATAGTCAAGAACAGTACTCTTCATTTAGAAGTTTGTAAGTTAAGGAGGTGAGGATTATTGAAATTCTGCAGGGCATTAATCATAAATCTTTAGACCTTAATGATTTATGTGTGCAAAATTTTCCTTTTAAATTTTTTTTTTCATTTTGGGGATCCCAGCAGAGTTGGTAATAACTGCTGGACTAATCTAAGGAAGATGACATTCTTGCCTATAAAGTCTCTTACTTCTATATTTAAGAGCCTGCTGTCTTCAAAATTCAGCTGGTGCTCATCCTTAATTTATTTTCCACTGAGAGTGGTAATAAAATGGTAATAATTAGTGGATCCAGACTGGTAGTTATGTAAAGCCTTAAAATGTTGAACGTGCTTGATGTAACAGTAGAAATAGGGAACAAAGATTAAATGGATTAGGTACATTAAGAGGATGGGACTTTGAAAGTGAGTACAATTTGAAGGACGGTAATTCATATGCTCCTTTGAAGATGATAAGATTAAGAAATATGCAAAAATGTACAAAAGATAAGGCACAGAGACCAGAGGAGTTGCTTCCTAGAGTGTTAAAAAGTTTGAGATGAGATCTGACAACTGGCCAGTCTGTACACTGTAATGCTAGAGAAAGCAGTAGTACTTTAAGTTGGAGAATGTCTACAGTGGTGCTAGTACATAAAGGCAGGCCAGAGATGCATTAAGGTTGTGTGTGATAAGACGATAGAAACACATAAGAAGAATATTAAGATTTCTATATGATAGGCAGCTGGATATTGACCAGCAACATGACTTTAGAGAAGGCACATCCTGTCAACCAAACGTGTTCTGAGCTTTATAACTGATTGACTGAGTAACTACATGAGTACAATGGATTGATGTTTCTTAGCTGTACTTCAGCACTTCAGCAATGCTTTTGACAAAAATGCATATAAAATTGATAGAAAAAGTGAATATAAACTGGGCTAGGGAAGGTCATAGCATAACAAATTGGTACCTGACAAAGTAACAGATTTGAGATTTGTGGTTAATGGGACAAATGTTTTTTTTTTAAATGGAGGGTATTAGTGGGGGGTTGCAACTTGTATTATCTGAGATTTTAATATTACTCTTAAAAGTGAGGGTAACATGTATTTGTAGGAAGATCTAAACAAGAAGTTAGAGTCAAAGGAGGGAAAGGCTTCTGGGGAGATTCAAGATAGAATGTGAGAATATGCTGAGAGATGGCATTTGAGATTTAATTCAGATTCTCCAAATATCAAAGCCATAATTGTGTCTGAAACCAAGGATAGGGTTTTCTAAGATATCAACCCTTCCCATATTCCTTTGGACCCTGCAGGGACCAATGCAGATAAATTAGGCCAATCTACCGCTCATTTTTTTAACAATGCTAATTCAAGCAGACAGCTTATGCAGAATTGTACAGAGTAAGTAGCTTTTCTGTTTCTGTAGAAAAATCCCATCAGAAAGGTTTTCTATTTTTTTGTGTGCCAAAAGGAAAGGATCAAAGCCATATCACTGAAGTTGCATTTATATTTGCATCTGCCAGTTTTTTCCTACAATGTTTCTATTGATAGAATTTCACTGCAACTACTTCATCTCTGGTGCTTACATTTACTAAATGTTAGTAACTGGAATGTGCATTAGGATCCAAACATTCCTTTGTTATGGATGTGGTATCCTATCCTTACATATTCTGTAACTGTTACTGTTGCAGCACCCAGGAGCTTTACTTTACTGCTTGGGAATCTGTTGTTATAAGTTCCTACTGCAAAAGCATCTCGAGGTAAGATACCACAGTTCTGTGAATTACATGTCATAGCAGTGGATTTTGGGACTCAACACAGCAAGAAATGTCCTTCTGTTCAGCTCTAAGCATAGAAGATATTGGACTAGATGGATTTATGACTTCCTTCAGTCTTTTTTTTTCCTCTGGCTTATAAGTCTGAAAGTCCAACAAGTGTGCACAGTTTACCCACATACCTCTCAACCTCTTTGTAAAAGAAATTCGGACATGGCCAAAAATAATGTAGGACAGATTTTTAAATATGTCTCTTATAAATGTAAAAAAAGTTGGTAGGATAACAGGCTTTCTATTGATATGCATTTTCTGAAGGATATGACATCTGAAACTCAAATGTGTGTCATTATTTAGAGACTTCAAGCCTAAGTTATTTGCCAGAAAACCACACATTTCATGAGGAACAGACCGAAAATCTGGACATTCTGTGAAAATCTTGATAGTTGAGAGGTATGCATACCCATGACATTTGGTGGTTGCTGGATTATACTTGGGCCAGAACTGGGAGGAAAGGGGTGGCCATTCTGTATATCACTGCCAGCATAATCCACTTGAGTGGTCTGTGGAGAAACTGGAAACAATGTTTATTCTGCCTTATATCTAGCATATATCTAGTAGCATGAGACGAAGTAGCACATCTGTCCTACAGAAATCTGTTGTACTAAGTTCCTCACATAATTGCAGCTCCTCTTGTATTTTGTATAGTCACAGCAGGTATTGCATCTAGAACATTGCTGTCAGTTCTGGTGACCATATGTTACTAGGGGCTTAAAATGGTGGATGTGGTAAAAAGGATGTTTACAAAACTGTTATTGACACATACTGTACTGTGGAGACAGACTGTATAAGCTGCATGCTTATTCTTGGCATATAAAGAGACAGGATATATTTTGCCTCAATTGTTTTGAGTATGATGATAAAGAAAATAAGGAAATGTGAAAAGGGCGAAGGGGATATGTGCCAACTACAAGAACAACTTGCAGGGTGAATGTAAGGAGCTGTTGTCTTTATTAAAATAGTGGTTAGGATCTCGGACTGCTCTCTTGCTGGTTAGCTGTCATACATTGATAAAGGTGTGGGTAACAGAAGCAATTGCTTATGGGTAAGATGCATAGCTGGAAGAATGAGAGGGTCTTGTGGTATTTCCCACTGTCTGACTTTTATTCATAGCACTCTTTCTACATCTTTGTATTTAAAAAATGCCTTGCTAATACAGACACCCCTGTGCATACACCATCAACCTTTTTTCATGTTCTCAGCATTGCCAGCATTTTTCGTTTGACCAGTTTCAGATCACATTCTTCTCTTCCTGCTTTGACTTGTGTAAAGGTATGCAGGCTAATGTGTGATCAGATTTTTAGATTATAGTAATGGGAGAGAGATGGCACTCTGGAAAAGGTAGTTATTGCAGCAAATTAATTTTCAAATAAGTGTTGGTCAAACTCACTTTTACTGTCATCTGTTGTTAAAGTTATTTTCTCTAATCAGGTAAGTGAAGAGCAGGTCAGGCAGTCCTCTATAATGGCTTTGTACAGACAGTGAAGTGAAGTAATTTGAGTCGTTTTGCATTATTAGTTTGTAGAACTCACGTTATTGAACATTTGGAAATGGAAAGGGACATTTCTTACAAGTTCATTTGGATTTTTTTCAGTTTTTTTTTTTCGTTACATAGAATTACAGCTGTAAAATACAGTTCAAAATTAACATCTGACAGAAAGCAGTTTATATCCCTCTTGAATGTGAATGTTTGTACCAACACTCTCCCTGAAATTACACTGCAAAAAAGTGATAACAGAGGTTTGTGCCTTATGTCAGTGATGTGGAAGGACTTGTGAGTTTAGCTTTGTGGAGCCCAAAATGCAGTTTTATATATCTAGAAGACAAACATACAACTATCAGTATAACATTTAGACTTGTAGGTAAGCTGCATTGTAATTTTTGCAAGTTAGACATTTTAAAATAAGGAGTTGAGGTCTTTAAACTTTATTGTATTGCTAAGCCACAGGCTGTTTTTTAGGGTTTGCATTAAGAAATGTCACACACTAGCTCCCACCACATGTAATGTAGCATGCTATTTTAAGAGATGAAAAAAGCCTTGCTTAAGTGGAGGCTATCAGGGAGCCTTATTAAAGCTTGAGGTACCAGTGCCTGGATCTCCACTCTGTAGAACAGCTGTAGATTAAGTAGTAATGTGAAAACAAAGCTACTCTTCGCTGCATGCAACAGTCAAAAATCAAAAGTGCAGTTTATGCTGATAGTGCAGATTAGAGTTTGACAGTGTGCTCTAAACATACTGCATGCCTATACTTGCTTCCTACAGGCTTCCACAGTGGGCCTCTGTAAGTAATCACTTAAGCTGTTACAACTCTAGTTGATCCTTAAAACAGTCTGCTGTCCTTGTGGATTTTCTGTAATTACTGATGAGAGAAGAGTAATTATGGTAGCTTGTAAATAAATAAACCTGCAGCCACAGTGTGCATCTGTCTTTTTCCTTTCCTTTCCTTTTTGAGAACCAGACACCCTTCATTTCTGCTTTGTTGCATCCTGTCAGATGCTCCAATATGAAGACTTACAGTTTTACTGTTAAAGTTCTAAAATGCCGTAAAGCAATGTAGTTGTCTTCATTTTATGAAAATAAGAAAAGATCTAAATAGAAAGCTTATCACTTTGTCTGTAGTGATCTCACAAAACACTTAATTGAACTTCTAAAACATGTGAAAATTCTTGTTGGGATAAATACCATTTACGAGACATGCGTCATTTTCTCAAGTATTGGTTAATTATAGAAAGAACTCAGACTGAAGTTTATTAGAATCAAGGCATTGTTTATTAGGACTACAGGCAAGTTGGCTAGAAGTAATTACTTCATTTTGAATATTTGCCCTGGCAATGTTCACAGCTTGGGAAATGTTAAATAAAATGGATATGAACAGATGTTGCGAGAGGTAGAGATGGAAAAGGGACCTCTATAACATAAATTATTTCTTTCTGTCTTTATAAAAGCATTAAGTCCATAAAGATAAAACACTGCTTATTCTACCTAGTTTGCTGCTATTTCCATCTCTCAAGTAATACATTGTCAGTCCTAGTTAGCCAGCAGCCCTATAGTCTTACCTGCTGGACAGGCTGAAGTTTTTCCCATGCAGTCCTAAATTCTCTGTATATATGCATGCATGTATGTATGTTTGTATTATCTCTCTCTCTCTCTCTTGATATATATATATATATATATATATATATATATATATATATATATATATATATATATATATATATCTATAGTTTCACTTCAGAATCCTGAAATATCACAAGCCTGAATTTCAGAAAACTTTATAATCTGGAAGCCCAAAATCCTGAAAACTCAAAATCCTAAATCCCAAAAAACTGAAAACACACAGGATACATATACTGACTATAGAGAACACAGATCAGATTACATTCCACCAAATATAACACCCCCTGCTACTTAAATATATCAACTCCAAGATTGCACTATCATGAGTTATGTTGTATGTTACTAATGTTACAACAGGCAGTCATGAACACATGTGATGGAATGTTTGCCATTTTTTTTCTGTGGAGTGCAATCTTGGAGTTTATATATTTAATTAGCAGGGGGTGTGGGGGTGCAGGGGGGCTTGCCCCCCCCCACTCATACTTGGTGATAAGTGCTATCCTTTGTCTTGTATGTGTTTCTCTGTGTCCTTGTACTGGAATATCGCCATTCTTTGTGTCCTGTATATTTTCAGTATTTTGTGATTCAGGATTTTGAGTTTTCAGGATTTTGAATTTTCAGGATTTTGGGTTCTGGATTATGAAGTTCAGGATTGTGATATTTCAGGATTCTGAAGTGAAATCATATATATATATATATATATATATATATATATATATATATATATTTATATACACACACACACACACATATAAAATGTACAGACAAACAAATGTATTGTGAGATATTTCATTTTAATAAAGCATTCTGATGAGAAGCATCACTTTGTTAGTGTATGTGTGTGGGTGTGTGCTTGAGTATATTTGGAATGGTGGAAGGTGAGAATGATAAACCACCAAATACTTAAAAAAATACTGACTACATGATGGTTGAAACTTTTCAAAGAGTGATTCTTCCAAATATAATAATAAACACAGCATCCCCCAACAAAAAAAACAAAACATATACTCCCTAAGACACTAGTACCCCCCAAAAAACCTTATCAGTAATCTACACACAAACATGCACATACACACACACACACACACACACACACACACACACACACACACACACACACACACACACACACACACGTCTTACATAAAAATGGATAGAAAAGGATTTCTTGTGGGGGCTTTATACCTCCAACTCCCAATGTGGGCCACTGCCCCACACACCCTTACTTAAATACAACTCCATGATTGCACAACCACCATGAAAGGACAGTCAGCCTTGCAAACCATTCCATAAATATATATGTGTGTGTGTGTGTGTGTGTGTGTGTGTGTGTGTGTGTGTGTGTGTGTGTGTGTGTGTATATATATATATATATATATATATATATATATATATATATATATATATATATATATATATATGTATGTGTGTGTTACATATTGCACATTATTACATAACTAATTGCTGAGATGCAGAGTCTTTCTTTGCACTTAACAGGCACAAAGGGGAGAAGGCAGTCCTGGATAGGATGTGACTGTATCATATGATGTACACACACAGACAGGTGCACAAACACACAGTCACTCAGTTACTCACCCGTGGCACAGACACCCACCTATAGGCACTTAGGAGGATCACCATAGAATCCAGAGAAAACCTAAGTGGACACCAGGAGGCCATATAGACATTTCAAAAGGGTACCCCAGCCAGAAACCAATTTGAAAAACAAAGCAGTGTGAGCCAACAATGTTGGCAAACATCATTAGTTGCTGTGATTAATAGTAATACATGCACATATACATACACATATAAATATGTATTCATAATTTGATAGCCAGGCAAAAGTGAAATGGTCTGAGGACCCTTTTTAGCCATGGCCTGAAACTTTAAAGACAGAAACCTATTATAGTAGTAAGAAGTACAATTAACATTATCTACTAGAACGAGACATAAAGGAAAAATACAATATGTATTTAGTAGAAAGAATAGAGTAAATCACAATTTCCCATGGTCTGCTTGAAACAACATAGAGATATGATGATGTGTTACTGCACATTTTCAGTATATGTTTAACAAAAAGCTTAGACAAAATCAAAAGTTCAGATTGTCTTCTAGAATGAAACCTTGTTCACAGTTAACTAAATATTCCGATACATTGTATAGTAGTCAGAAAAGTTAAAGTGAATCAAAATTTTACATTGTATCATACCGTTTAACTGTCTAGAATTTCACAGAAAGTGTAGACTTTAGCCTCATATTTTTGGTCTTGTCCTCATAAAAAATTGTGTTTTTTCTGGCAAATCATTGAGGTTTGCAATCACCAAATAATAGCATACATTTGAGTTTCAGACTTCATTTCCTTCAACATTGCATGGTAACATGAAAAGTGTCACTCTAGCAGCTGTCTGAGTTTATAACAATGATTTTTAAAATCTGTATCTCTTTTGTCCCCCTCCATTATTTTTGACTTTGTCCCTGATATTTGCTCTAAAGGGTTACAGTAATCTTTGTCTACTAAAAACAACTGAGAAATACGATGCTGAATTATTACTGTTGATATATTGTCTAACATGTAGACACAGAGTTTAGCAGTATTAATTATGTCCCTATGCGCCAACACTGAAATAGTAAAACTACAAATCATTTGCAGGCAGAAGTACATCTGATCTAGTAAAGGGGTACAGACTCTATTTCCTCCTGAATAATTTAAGCTGGCTAGACTGTGGACTAGTGCTTAGTACATCAGAAATGGAAAAAAAGAAGTACCAAATATACTTACCTGTGTGACTGTTATACAGAAAAATGTTAAGTCGTTTACAGAAGAGTCAGTCACATAAAATCCAGTAGGCGTGCCACATGTATAACGTTTCAGGTAATAATATACCACTTCTTGCTGCTGACATTACAGAGTGGCACACTGAGTTGAATACATGGCGGTGAGGTAATTTTAAGCCTGAAGGAATTTTTTTCTAACAGCATATTCTTTGAAATTAGAAGTTTGCTGAAGTGAGACTGAGTAACTTTATTGATAAATCTTAAAGGCTTATATTTATTTAATGTCCCTACAACACTTCTATTCATTTTCTTCTATTAGTAATCAGTTAATGTTTTTTTTCCTAAAATGTTGCTGCTTATTAAGCAGTTTTATAATCTTGGGTATCTTCTTCTAACAAGCTTGTCCGAAGTTACTGCATGCTCTTTCAATTAATCTGAAATGTGGTGTAAATTGTAGCACCCCTGTGTTCCAAAATGGGAGTTTTTCCCTAAAATGCAGTGTTTGTAGAGGCAGACAATAGGCCATATTCATTAAAGCCTACACTAAGTGTACACATTCTGTATTCAAGAACATCCCTACCGCATTGTTTGAGCTTTCTACTCACTCAGAAAGATTACACTAAGTGTACATGTAGTCTACCCTTTGTGGGAACCTTTCTGAATCCCCCCTCAGTAGTTAAGGCTGCAAGAAAACCAGTAGGAAAACTAAAATTAAGATGATGAAGGTATGAGGTATGCATATATTGTCTGTTCACTCAGAAAAGAATGCTCTTAGTGTAGGCATTCATAAGTCTGGCCATCTTTCCATAAGCAACTTGAAAGTAAATGTGTTCAGTAAGGAATGTGCTTCTTGCTGAGATAGACAACCAATTTCCTTTCCTTGGAATGAAGCAGTGATACTCCTTGGGATTAGCCGAATATATAAATCTAAGTATTTTTTTTTAGTTTTGAAATAAAGTTGTATTATTTGATAATATTAAGTTATAGGTAGTCCATATTCCAATCTTGGAAGCATCACATTGATGGCAATTGCTCCCCTTGCTTCAAGTGTAAGAAATGTTGATATTCTGTAAGAGGTTTGCATTTGGGTGAGTAGATTTTCTACCTGAGCTTTTGCATGAGGAGAGGGGAGGTGTGATCCCTAGGAATCTTTAATGAACCTACATGGCAGCAGAGCAACTTGAGGGTCTAACACTGATCCACCATCTTCTTTGATTTTGATGTGTGCAAAGAAATTGCAATAGTTTTAGCTGTGCTGACAGTTTGTGGTGGTTAGCCATTTCCACATTAAGCTAATGTCACCCTGTGTGGATCTTGCAGTACTGCCAATATCAGTGACTGTTTTGGCAAACACCAGATCACCAACATACAGAATATTGTTAACTTGTGGGAAGTCCCATGTGAGGTAACTGGTGGCTGAACAAAATACTAAAAGGTGCTGACCCTTGAGGTACATCTTTTATGATGCCACCTCACCCAGAAGAATCAGTGTCTCCAGTGATCTGTTTTTAATTTTTCCAAGCCTTTAGGGTTTCTAATACCAAGACAGGAATGGACCCCATTCCTAAGTCAAAGTATGATTAAAATTCATGAAATTAGTATTGTTTCTATCTTTGATGTCAGCCAGAAGTGCTCTTCGCAGCACCTACAATGTGCCCAATAATGACTCCTCCTGCAATTTGTACTGAGTTACATGTATTAGTAACATGTCTAAGTATGATTGCAAATTCTTTTTTATAAGACCCATTGTTCCTACTACTACTGGAACTGTCTGGGTATCCTTCTTCCACATTGCCCTCCTTTCTGCCTGCAAATCCAGGTATTTTATAACTTTGTCTCTCTGTACGTAAGACACTGTAGTCACAGGGTGTAGCAGTTTCAATGATCAATGCTACTTTTCTCTTCTTTTCATGGATTAATATATCTGGTTTTCTAGCACTTATTTTTTGAACTGTTGGTAATGGATGGTCCCACGTGATATAAACTTCATCATTTTCAGTGATGCTTTGTGGCTCATGTTTCCTGTGTTTTTCAGCCACTTCAATACCATAATGTTTGCACAATCCCCAATGCAACAATCTTGCCTCATTATTATGCCTTTCAGTACACAATCCTTCTGCCATTAGTATATCACAACCAGTAACAAGATGTGTGACTGTTTCCAATTCTGTTTTACAAAACCTATATTTGTCTGTTTCTCTCACATGTTCAATAGACTTTGGAAACCAGTGTATACATAGTCCACTCTCTTAGGCCACCAATATTAACCTTTTGTCTTAGTTTTGTCTTTTGGTTTAAATTCACCTCTCCTTATCCATTTCTGCAGTCGATCCTGATCAATACGAGGTTGCTGGAAGAGTTTTTTATATTTGCAACTATATTTATGCATTTTCCACATTTCTTGACTTCTCATCTGATCCTTCACCTAATATTCTTTCTTTTTTTTTTTTTTGGTACATTCAGTTGCTGCCTGATTTTTATCTACTTCTGGTTTGATTTCCATTCCAGCTTGACACCGATATGCTTCTGCTAAACTAAACAGAGAAGTCATCTTAGATTTATTCTCCTCATGTTCCAAAACTTTCACTATATTTGGGTCTTGTGTGGTCAGCAGATATGTATGCATTCCCATGATTACAAACCAGTACATGGAATCAATTTCGAGGAGGCCCATCCCTTCTTCAGAACAGGGAATCCTGAAAGATTTATTAGTCATTAAATAATAATGTGAGTTTGCTAGAAATAGCAGTTAGTCTGTTGAGTAAGTAATGTGTGATCAAAGGCTATTTTAAGGTTAAAAAAGAAGGCCCCAGTTAGTATGCCATTGCCCATATCTCTATATATTTTGGTTTGTAACTGCATCTATACAGCTGTAAATGGCCTATAATTGGTTGGGAAGCTGTGCTACTTTCGAGAAAAATGGTATATTTTAGAATGAGTTAACAGAAGTGTTATAAGAGTTGTTCATAAATTAACTTTTCAAGTATTCTTACAAGTGGACGCAGATTGGGAATTTGTCTATAGTTTGATGCTGTTGTGTTAGTGGAGTTCTTTGGGAGAGGTATTGTGTGTTTGAAGCTGTAGAGCACAAACACTTTATTAAAGTGCTTATATTTTTCCATCACTTGTGTAACTTTCTTCTTTTTTAAACATGTTTCGGAGTAGTATTCCACATTCCTACTGGAAGTAGGAAGCACTATGTGCTATATGGTATTCAAATTGTATGCTAATGTCCAGATTTTTGACTGGATGTATCTACTTTTCAAGGGCCTTTGTTCCTATATTCAGGTTCTGCAAGTTGAGAGGTATATATTGTAGGTGTCATTATGGCATGGATGGTGTTACAGGTTGGGTATGGAGGAAGAGTAAGTCATTGGCAGATGGGGGTTGCAATATTGTTGTAAATGTTGAGCAGATCTCCTGTACATGTTCTACAAGAGGCCTACTTTTGAAAGACATTAATTGCAACAGGTTCTGACTGCTTGTCAAAATTCTTTTGGTCAACCAAAGTGCATCCAATGTATTGAGCTACAGCCATGTGGCTGTTAATCCTCACTTCTCACTTCAGGTTTGGGAATTCTAAATCTTTGCTTAAACAAATCAGTGGTATACTGAAAACAGAGATACAATGAAATGCTAACATGGTTTCAGCAACGTGGTAAATGATCTTATAATTTTTATGAGCTTTTGAATTACAGATTATGAGTTTCAGACATCCACACTTCCCAGGCTTTATTCCTCCCATTTGTCTGTAGCTTTAGATCATCTGTGAGTCAAAGAGGTCTTGTTCTTTACTTTCTAAGCTCGTTGAGTGCCCTGGATAGGGGGCTTTCAAGTTATAGAAGATGGACAAAGCTGATGTAGAGTTAGTACAGCCAGCGACAACCTTCCAGTCTGTATCAGTGAAGTTCTGTGAGGGGCTCTTCTAAAGAATCTACAGCATTCTTGCTATGAACTGTTTAGGTGTTAATATTTCATATTTTAAGGATCAGTTGACTAATATTGGAATGTGGTCACTAAAGGAGTCTTGTAGAATTCGTAATAACTTCAGCTTTTCTGGGACATTTATGACAACAACATCTACTACTGAGTGGCTTTTGTTATGTGGATTAGTTCTGGTCCCTTTAGCCACCATGTGACAGAGATTATGCAATGGGATGAGTCTGGTAAACTGGTGTATTGTTCTTTCATATCTTGGTCACATTCCCTCTCTCTCTCTCTCTTAATTTCTCCAAATGTTTAGGGTTTCTAATATTTTGAAGGGAATGGATCCCTTTATTAAGTCAGGGTATGATTAAAGTCCATGAAATTATAATTGCCTCAGGTTATGATGTTTACCTTGAGTGTTCTTCTCAGAACTCACAGTAATCCCAGCATTGCTTGCTTCTGCAGTTCATATGGAGTTGCATGTATTGGTAACAGGTTTGAATATGTTAACAGTTCTTTTTATATTAGCCTTGATGTTCGCACTACTACTGGACCTATCTGGATGTCTTTATTCCAGATTGTGCAGATTCATCTTGTATATCTTGGTATTTAATGGCTTCATGTGTCTCAGTATGCAGGATACTGTAATATATATTGGTATGTGGGTTTAATGATTAATGCTACTTATGTCCCTTTTTCTTTAGCTACACTATCTAGTTTTCTTGCTTCTGTTTTCTTAACAGTTAGTACTAGATGATCCTGTGTGATCATAACTTCTTTTTCAGTAAATGTTTGAGGCTCATGTTTTCAATGCTTCTCAGCTACCTGCAGGTTATAATATTCACACACTGCCCAGTGTAACAGTCTTGACTATTATTGCATCTTCAGAATAAAGACCCACAGCCATGAGTATATCATAACCAGCAGAATAATGTGCAGCTGTTTCTAGTTCTGTACTACAGAATCTATAAGTTTTGGTGTCTCCCGCTTTTTCTATAGACTCTGTAAACCAATGTGTGTATAGTCTGCTCTCTTGAGTTGTCATTAATAATGTTTCACCTTTTGGTTTAATTTCACCTCTCCTTCACTAATCATACATTAAATCTTGATCAGTATGTGGTTGTGTGGTTGTCAAAGCAGTTCTCTATACTTGCTTCTTCTTCTTTCGGCTTTTCCCGGTTAGGGGTCGCCACAGCGGATCACCTGTCCGCTCATGATTGGCAGTGGAGTTTTACGGTGTCAAGTTGCCAGCCCAACCTTCCACAGAAGGCACACACATGCACGCACTCACACCTAGGGCCAATTTAGAGTATCCAATCCACCTACAGCATGTTTTGGGATGTGGGAATAAACCGGAGCACCCAGAGGAAACCCACGCGACCACAAGGAGGACATGCAGACTCTGCACAGAAGGCACCCCAACAGAGGATCGAACTAGAGAACCTCTTGCTGTGAGGTGACAATGCTAACTGCTGCACCACAGTGGCCACCCCGTTCTCTATACTTGCTGTTGTAATTTTATTCTGGTCATGTTCTTTATATTCTTATTTTGTTTTTAGCACTTTCTGTTGTCACCTTGTTTTTTTTTTTAACCCACATCTGGTTTGATTTCCATTCCTACTCCTTTTTGAATACATCTGCAAATCTGAGCAAAGATGTCATTCTAGACTGAGGTCTCCAAAGAGTTTCATCAAGGGTACCCTGAAAGATTTGTAGGGAGGCTGGGGAAATGCAAATAATAGCTAGACAATTTTTTGTTTGGGCACAGAACATAATCTTTATCACATGTCAGTTTAGAGCTGTCTCAGATATCTGTCATACTGCTTTTTGCAATAAGATTTGGGATTATTTTGACTGTGATGTATATTTGGAGCATGACCCCTCCCTCGTGCCTAGTCCCTAGCCCATTGGTCAAGAAGACAGTGAAACAGCTCCAGTAAGTGTTTGGTTGCAGATAGGTTTAGATCCCCAGACCAAGTATTTTTGATACAGTTTGACGTGCTGATGTGCGGTAAATCCATCAGTAATGAGTCAAAGGATGCCTTGTATGCCAGACACAGGTCACCTCTTAGCAGTCTGTAGGATACTGAGTATAGTGACAGGGCTTTGAGCTGGTGCTGTAGGACATGTTGTTTAGGCTTGTATCCTTTTAGTTCTGATTATAAGAGGTATAAGCCATAATCATTAACGCACTGTACATGTCAGTCATGATTTTTTTCTTATTATTTATTTTTAGTATTAGGTTCCCAAATTTGGTGTTGGCTCCCAGAATTATGTATTTTGAGAATAGATTTTTTTTTCTGTTAACTGGATCACACTTTGCCTTGTAGGCAGGGTAAAGGTCATATCTAATTTACATAGATAAATAGAATAAAATGGCAATTTCTTCAGCCTTTCTGAATAGGCCAAGCTGGGGTCACGCCTGAGTAACCTAGAAAACAGAATATAATGACAGTCTCGGAAAGTCTTTCCAAATTCAGTAGAGGATCAATTATCTGAACACAGCTTTCCTAAGAAGAAATTTTGCTACTTCACCTGTTCGTTGCTACCTATTTATAACAAGTAAGTGTTCAACTGACGGAATTATAAGGTTGCTGCCTTACTTTAAGGGTGTGTTTATGTATGAGTTGTGTCTGTACTGCAGTGAATTTTGTTCGTTGCTTTACTGGTTAGATACTTCACCACCCATTCTGTTATGGTTGCTGCAAGGACTTTTAAAGTCCAAGGAATTAGAATTTGTGTGTGTGTGTGTGTGTGTGTGTGTGTGTGTGTGTGTGTGTGTGTGTGTGTGTGTGTGTGTGTGTGTGTGTGTGTGTGTGTGTGATGCCCCAGTTAGGGATAACTGGCAGTTAGTGTTACTCAGGCTCAAACCCTGTACCTTAGGTATAAGAAACAGGAGTCTGAATTCTCTACTCCTACCAACACTTGTGATTCAAGAAGTTGAGTCAATAGCTTCCAATTGTCCAGATTTTCACAGAATGTCTAGAATTTTTGGCTCATACTTTTGGTATGTTCCTCTTAAAATTTGTGGTTTTCTGGCAAATTAGTGAGGACTGAATTCCCTAAATAATGACAGCCATTTAAGTTTCAGACTTCTGTCTTTCAGGTAATGCATGGTAACACAACCATTTTATTCTAGCAACTTTCTAAGATTATACAAGCAATATATGTATACCTGCTTTTGGGCCTTTTTTCACCCTCCCCATAAATTTTGGCTTTTTCCAGTTTTCTTGTGCTGCAGTTTTTCCATCTCTTTCGACTTACTGGTTTAAAAGCCCATGTTTGCGCTTGTTTCCCATCTTTCCTATAACCTTATAGCTTATCAGTGGGAGTGGTAAGCACTAGGTAGCCTATCTACCACAAGAGTGGTTTCTGACCCAGAAATTGTAGTTCATTGGCCGTTTGGGCAGTTTTTCCATCTCTTTCAACCTTCTGGTTTAAAAGCCCATGTTTGCGCTCGTTTTCCACCTTTCCTGTAACTAGTCTAGTCCAGATACAGATTTGCTGTATCCAGGACTGCTTGTAAGCTTCTGAGCCCCCCAAGCCTTTCTGTGTTAGTGGGAAGCCTTCTAGCTTATCAGTGGGAGTGGTAAGCACTAAGTTACCTATCTACCACAAGAGTGGTTTCTGGCCCAGAAATTGTAGTTTATTGGCCGTTTAGCCAGTTTTTCCATCTCTTTCAACTTTCTGGTTTAAAAACTTGTGTTTGCGCTTATTTCCCATCTTTCCTGTAACTAGTCTAGTCCAGATACAGATTTGCTGTGTCCAGGACTGTTAGTAAGCTTCTGAGCCCCCCAAGCCTTTCTATGTTGGAAGGAAGCATTCTAGCTTATCAGTGGGAGTGGTAAGCACTAGGTAGCCTATCTACCACAAGATCCAGGTACAGATTCTTAGTTTTAACACTTGAATTTGCTTATTCTTGCTCAGCACTTGTTCAGAACTTGTTGTTAGCACTAAATAAGCTACAAATTACTACAGCACTCAACCTTCTTCTTTACCCAGAGGAAAACAGTTTTTGTACTTACTTTCCTCACTTGCTTAGAGAAAAACAGCTCTTATACTCACTTTCCTCACTTGTCTAGAGGAAAGCAGTTTTTTATCCAGGCATGTCCAAGGGTAAGCTCCTAGTGTTCTCTCCTGTCTATCTGATAAATATGGGCATCTTGGGGCAATGTAGCACACAGACAACCCTCTCCTCCTATCACCCAACACCACAACCTGTGAGAGATGCACTTATCTAGCCAAACTGGAGGTAAAGTTCTCTCCAACCAAGATTGAACTTGACAGTCAAGAGAAGAAGGTAAACACTTGCACCACACCACACTCATCACATAGTCCCACCAAACCTACACCACCAAAATCCACACATAGAAACACAAAAACATTCGCAGAGGCTCTCAGTAATAATCTGCTCAAGCAACGGAGACCTCCAAAGCAGAAACGCAAGCAACCTTAACCCCCCAACACTGCCCAAGTGACACATAGCCATAGACCCAGGGTGCCAATAAACCACAGCCCATAAGGCAAATCAACGTACCCAACACACTAGTCATAGGTGACTCTATAGTCAGGCACACTGATGTCCCACACACCAGGCTAAACAAGGAGAAGGTTACTGTCAGCTGCCTGTCGGGTGCCAGGATCTGCAACATAACCCACACACTCAGGTCACTCCACAGCAAATACAAATCAAATATGACTCTGTCATTGTCCATGTTGGTGTGAACGACTTGAGATGTACCTCCCTGGACTACATGAAAAGAAACATGGAAGAGCTCTCCGATCTTGTAGCTCAGGCAGGTATGACCCTTGCCCTGAGTAGCATCCTGCCATCGCCCAGAAAGATACCACAGTACAAGGACAAAATGACTGACTTCAACAATTGGCTAAGCTTCTGGTGTCATTCTAAGGGGATCCAGTATCTGTCTGCCTGGGAAGACATGGTCGACAGACCATGATGCTTTGCCCCTATAGTGCCATTTTTAGGCAAGGTTCAAATGAACAGGCAAGCAAAAACTGAGGGTAATGCTACTCAATGCTAGAAGTCTAAATCTCAAAATGCACTCACTCAAGGCCCTCCTTAAAATGGAGAACAATATCTGTGCAGTGACTGAGACCTGGTTCAAGGCTCTAGAGAGCACCCCTGCATTACCAGGTTGTAACTCATACTACACTTTTCGGGCATCTAACCTGGACCAGAACACCAAAGGTGTAGGTGTGTCCATATTCATTAAGGATATCCACACCTTCCGGCCAGTTGCGCAGCATAATGCATCCAAGGTTATCAAAGTGCAACTAACTCTGGGCAAAACTGCAACCCAAATTGTAGCTTGCTACAGATCCCCCACCATGCCCCAGGATTCCCACTCCTCTTTTCTTAGTATGCTGAAAAATATTAGAGTTAGACCAAACACCCTAATACTGGTCGATTTCAACTACCCCACCATTAACTGGGAAAACTACTCCTGGACCAACTCCTTTGCTCAACTCTTTCTGGAATTCATAAATTCCAATGCCCTGGATCAACTTATCCACACCCCCACCAGGGGCAACAATATCCTAGACCTAGTCATTACCAACATGAGTGACCGGTGTTCCACACCTGAAGTCAACTCCTCGTTGGTCAGATCCGACCGTAAGCTAATCACCCTAGATATCCACATCCCACCCCCAACCACCATTAAGGAAACTACGGTAAAAAATTTCTCCAAAGCCAACTTCATGCTTCTTAAGACAGAAGTGGCGAACTTCATGACACCCATGCAGATGAGCAATACAGTTATGACTGTTCTATAAGCACTTACATGAGTGCATGGATCATGCTATCCCAAACAGAACCAAGATGCTATCCTCCATAAAAAAGGAAGCCAATCTGGTGGTTCCCTGCCATAAACAAACTCTACAACAGAAGGAAGAAACTGTTGCAAAAGAGAGTAAAATCCCATGAGTGGAGGAGCTCCCTGGTCAGCCTCAGTAAGAAGCTGAGATCCCTTATAAGATCCTCCAAAGCTAGCTATGAAAACAAAATCACCACTGATTCTAAGGGCAACCACAAAACATTCTGTAGCTATGTCAAGAATCTGGCAACACCCAGATCTGCTCTGAGTTACAGCACAATGGCATGAAAATTATAGAACCAACTGATATTGCCAACATCCTGACAGATAGGTTCAGTGCTAACTTTACCCCCCTCTCACCCCCTAAAGGGCCCATATCTCTACAGGAAGAATGCAGAGTCCCTGTAATCGCATCTATGCAGGTAAAAGCTGCACTCTCTAAATCCAAAAACACAGAATCCATGGGACCGGATAACATCCCAGGCTGCGTTTTACATGAACTTCAGAACGAACTGACTCCAACCTAAGCACCATGTTCAATCATAGTCTCATGTCAGGTTTTGTGCCCACTGAATGGTGCACAGCAACAGTTATCCCACTCCACAAAGGGGGAGCCACCACTGATCCTGGGAACTATCGCCCTATTAGCTTGGTCTGCAAGGCCATGGAACGTATCATCATGGAACTCATAAACAAAGACATTGGTAACCTCCAATCTCTGGACGCCACCCAGTTCGGTTTGTGAAAGGCAGATCATGCCTTCTGAACCTGATCAACTTCTTTGAGGCAGTCACCAAAGCCGAAGACGAGGGTAAGATGGTTCACACAGCCTATCTTGACCCCACCAAGGCTTTCGACACCATCCCCCATTCTGGAATTATAGCTAAACTCACTAAACTAGGTATAAATCCCTACATCACAAGATGGGTTGCTGACTGGCTCACTGACAGAACCCACACTGTAAAAGTTGCAGACTCCAAATCTGACTTCAAACCATTGACAAGTGGAGTACCACAGGGTTCAGTCCTGGGACCTCTCCTGTTTGGTATCTACTTCTCTGAAGTACAGGCTAACACAGAAGGCCTCTGGAAAATAAAGTTCACAGATGATTGCAAACTAGGAGCCATAGTCGAGTCCCCAAATGATGTGGACATCCTACAGAAGAGCCTCACTGAGACAGATGCCTGGTGTCAGAGGAATGGCCTCAAGCTCAATGCCAAAAAGTGCATTGTCATCCCCTTTGGTAAAAACTCTGTACCCATGAGCTACCACATAAACGGCAGTCTACTTAACGCCGAACGTGCGATAAGAGACTTTTGGACCCAGGTGGACAGTAGTCTCTCCTTTGATAATCACATTACCACAGTAGTCAGGAAATCCTTCTGTGTGGCACACCTCATCACAAAAGGGTTCTCTTCCAGGAAAAAAAAGAGGTCATTGTTCCCCTCTACTTGGCACTCATTAGACCCATTATAGAGTACAATGCCCCTTGTAGAATGTACCTTACAAGACATTTGCAGCAGCTGGAAAGGCCACAGAATTACCTCACAAAGAGGATTACTGGCCTCAAACAGATGCCCTACACTGACCATCTCAAAAAACTCCAGCTTTACTCTGTAGCATATTGCCTACTCTGAGGAGATCTCTGCCTAACATATAAAGCTATGTCAAACCCAGAGCTGTTGGACATGCTACACCTAAAGAAATCCCAATCCCTCCAAGCTACACGGTCTAGGGACCTAAACCTTGTCACCATAATAAACAGGACATGCTGGAGGGATAGATTCCTATCCCAGAGACTTCCTATACTCTGGAACAAGCTACCCATCTATGTCAAGCAAAGTTCCTCATTAGCACTCTTCAAGAAAAATCTTGATGAGTAGATGGGAAATAGGAAATACACCCCAGGGATCACTTCTGTGGCTCTGCTCGACAGGGGCACAGGAAATTAACTTTCTTGGGTGGCATAAGCCAGGGAACCTTGTTGGCTAGGCTTACTTAGGCCCTTGGGCCAATAGCCTAGTACCTACCTATGAACCTATATGGTTGAGTGCATTTTACAAGGAGCTGAGAGCTTCAGGGAAAGAGAAGTTCAGTGCTGCATATGCCAAGTCTGTTTACAATGTGCAACTGTTGTTTAGAAAATGAGATCACTATTGTGCTAAAGTATTTAAAAGCATTGTTAGTAGCACAACAGGTAGTATACTTGCTTTTGATGCAGAAGGCTGTGGTTTCTACTCCCACAGCATGTAGATGAATTGCTGATACTGTACTGTGTTGTACCTTAAAGGGGAGGGATGCTGCAGTCCTGAGTATGTCCTATGAACCTGTTATCAGTTTGCTATCCATTCCCTTACAGTACCATTTTTAATGTAACATAAACAATTTATTCTTCAAGGGCAGCAGGCACTGAATTTGTAGATGAAACACTTGTTTAATGTTCATCAAAAACATTTTTATAATTTTTTTTTTTATCCGGTTCAGTTATATGTTTGATTATCCGAACTACCCTGGCTCCAAATTAGTTTGAATAATCAACCTTCTACCATACTTTGTTTTTCCAATCCTGTGATTTTAATAGTGTGGAATTAGTGTACCTTTTTAAGTAATTTCAGGTGACTTGTTCAAAGTGTTATATTTAGTTATGAGTCAGATTAATGTTATATTAACTGGTTCAGTGATCTCTAAGGAGTGACTAGATATGCCCTTTAGAATTTTGATGGGCTCCTCAGAATAATCTTTGAGTCTTTAAGACACCAGCTAGTTAATGTTTAAATTGTTGTTTCTAAATTATCTTTAGTTCTTTAATAATTGTATAATTTTTATAATATGATAATTTGTTTTTTAAATCATAATGCATATTATTTTGCAAAATCTTATGACACTACATTTATTAACATTCAGCAAAGTTCTTGCTAGTGGACAGGGAAATAATTTTTGGCTTGATTATTTTGGGACATTTTTTATTGAAGCTGTTACCCAGTTTGCATTCAACAACATATTTTGTTACACTGGGTACTTTTCACACTTTAAAAAGGTCAAGGTAATCAGCAGAGCCATAGCTAGGTCATCTGGGACCCTTGCCAGTTCCTCAGACTGGCACATCTCCTTAATCCAAACTTGAGAACCAAAGAACAGGTCTTCCCATAGTGTAAGACACCAAAAAGGGGGACTCTTCTCTAACTGTAGTAAGCTGCTTGGCACAAGCAGCTTGCTACAGTTACCAGTGCACGTTGAGGTTTTAAATGCAACCACTACAAATGCAGTATCTACCCTAACAGCTTGCACCCAGGATAGTCAACTCCCGTTGCCCCACTTTAGTTACAGCTCTGATAATCAGTGTGCACTGTCTGCTGTTCATGTGTTAATGTTATCTCTGCAGAGAATGCCATGAGATTCAAATAGCAACATTTCCCTTTAACAAACCTATCCTGTTCCATAACTAACTGGAGTAGGTCCCTGTGTCATTTTGGTAAGTCACATTATCACTGTCATCATGATGGTGGATGCAATAAAGAGATCAAGAAGAAATGTTCTTGCAATGTGGTCACGAAGTTCTGTGGTCTGTCTAGGGAGAAGGCTGGAGAGGTAAATGGTACAACTTGGAGAAGATGTCTGCCTTAGCTTCTTGTCCAGCACAACCTCACACTACTTCTCAGCCTGTAGTGAGCTATATGGGAATGGAGTATGGAGTCACAGTGGGATTCCACAAGGAGTACAGTATGAGAAAAACATCAGGAGCACCGAGGAGTGATCTGGATTGATGCAAAATTAAGAATATATATTTTCAGCAGAAGTTGTAAGTTATTCATCCCTTAATAGGCCCATCATTGAATATAATGTACCTTTTGGCATAAACCTCAATAAAGGCTTGAACCAGAGACCTTAACATTTTTCACAAGAAAGATCTCTGGTCCCAGTACCTTTAGTTACTCTGGCAGACTAAATGCTTCTGTTGCTCTACTCAGTGTCATACAGACTTCTGAGGAGGGATCTTTGGTTAGTTTTCCATGCTATGAATGACCCAGCACTCTTTGAACCCTTTCACCTAAATAGAAAAAGTGTTATAGAAAACACCTGTTTGAGAGACCTAAACCTATACTGTCACATCAGCAAGATCGGATGGCATGACATATGCCTAACACAATGTGTACCGCATTTCTAGAATAGGTTACACTTGCCTATCAAGCAGATTACTTCTGTAGCAACCTTTAAAACCAGTCAGTATGACTTGATTAGTGATTGCAAATTTTCACCAGGACTATGTAGAGAAAGTCTGTTTAATGGGGGTACTGCTAATTTTCCAGCGTTACTGGGTGAGGTGGCTAAGCTTCCTGATGGTCTCTTGTGGCAGTAAACTTAATAAGAACCTATGAAGTATCTGTTTTTACATTGGCAACAGTTTTTTCTCTGCTTTTCTACCCAGAGACAACATTTGATTCCTGGTTTTGCTCAGTGTTTATGGATTGGCCTTTGAAGAAGCTTTTTCAGCTTTGTCAGCTGGGCAGAAATTTGTGTAAAGATTATGGCATAATAGAAAGTTACCATTTTTGCTATGGGTTTAGGCTGTTTGTTCCATCTAAGTGATGCTCTGACTTCAGCACTGGATTTTTGGTGCTTCTGAATTATGGGTAACAAATCTAAGAGAGGTGCTTTGTGTTGTACATATTTTAAAAACTTAGTTTCAGTTTTCATCAGGGAGAGCTGTGGATCTTTTTTCTAGTTTCCCCAAATTATTATACAGCAGGAGATGTGTAGTTGTGTCCATATTGAGTATAGTTGTTTGCATTTGTCTCAACCTCTGAAGAAGAATACATTGTTGTGTTGACTTCACCAGCCTCATCTTCAATGTTAAGATGCTGGAATTATTGTGTCATTTCATACAGAACAAGGCATTTGGTGTTTTAGAACTAACTGCTGCCCCAAACCTGTGTTGTAGCATTTTACCGATCTTCTGTAAGTTGCTTCAGAATGCTTGCCTTCTCTAATATTTGGCATGTGTGTTCATGGCTGAAAGTTTTATTTGGAAAGTACTGGGATATGCATTATGCTGTAGTAGCAGTTGTATGTGAAACTGCTTAGTAATGCATGAAATTTGCCTTTCAGCACACTAACCGATGTTGCTTTTGTAGGGTATAACCTCCTTGCATAGGTTTTTTGGGCTACATCCCAATCAGATGCGCCCCAGTGTTGATCTCTGGATTCACTGCTGACATTATGTATTAAAACATGTTGCTGTGTCTTCTGTCCTTCCGTAGTTTGTCCTTAAGGACAGATGGCACAGCTTGCCACTCTGTTACATTGCTACTGCAGGTTGGAGATTGCACTTAAAACAGACAGTTTGCAGAGCAACATACCAAGTAGTTTTAATCTTTGGTTTATCTTACTTTGAGTCAGTATTCTTCTTTGGTATACTGACCGTCAGCAAAGGACTTCAGTGCAGATGTCTGCACTGAGTGTAAGATTAAATAATGAGATTATAGTAACTCTGTCAGGTGTACCACCTAAGTGTGGGTGGCAAAGTAAATTCATACAATCAAATTACACTTACCAGAAAGGTTTTGGCTAACAGAAATATTGTGACTGTTTTTTTTTTTTTTTTTGCCGTGCAGACGTTATCTGCAATTTGTGATTTTCAGTATAAACTCACATTGTTTTCAAAGATGTTATCCTTTTGCAACTTCATAGACGTGTTGAAGCTTTTATTTGTATTACAGGTGGTTTGTATAAAAACATAGTACTGATATGGTTTTATCACTAATCTGCTCATTTTGTCATCAGTAGCATGATAATACTATTTACTGTTTTTACGAAAAAATTATAGTGTAAAAATAAAGTACGGCAAATTAAGTGGTTTTGTTTCTGATCTAATGAACCTGTGAAAAGGTGGCTGTAGCCTCTTCTGGCTTTATAAATTTGGAAGGCGGATCATCATGGGCCTCTTTAACTTGTTGCAAGTGGTGGAGTCATGGAAATTCCTGAGCCACAAAGCACTCCCCCGATTCCTGCTTCTACGTACCTTTACTACTTCTGCACTAAGGGTATTTCAGGTACTCATCTGCATATGTAACAGTATGAAATTCTTAAAATTTATTTTTATTAGTGGAGGATCAGGTACAGTATGCCTAAAATAGGGGAGCGCTATGCAGTCCCCGACCTGGTAGGTTTTTATGCTATTCTGTCCTCATATGCACATTGAAACCAAACAGAATTCTTCTAAATTGTCCTCTTCCTGGAGGCAAGCAGTGCCCTTGGCTTCCCTACACACTTCATCCCACTTTCTCTTCAGGAATGATGAATACACTTGGCCCCCATAATTTAGCTTTTATTGGTAGCTTAAGGCACTCTGTGCGGTAAAGCAGTGGTTGCTACACTCTTCCCTTTTGTCTCCATGCATTCTGACAGCAATCTGGGTACTTCCTCCCTCTGGTGGCAGATCTAGTAACCTGGGTCATCTTCTCCTCAGCTAGCATGTTAGCGACAGGCATCTCTTGCATACCCTGTGTCCCACGCTGATGCTTTCCTTACAGATTATTCTTAATCCAAATATTATATCATTTTTTGAATCTTATAACACCCGCTTACATAAAATCATGACAGAATCTGGTCTATTTCCCCCTCATAGCAGGCCATTGGTCACCAACCCCCCCCCCCAACTCTCCTATTCAGTCCTGCCCTGCTTGCCCCTCATGTACATGTTTTGTGTTCTCTTGAGACTTAGAATATCACTTGAGATATCTAGCAACCAGCAATCTGTGTTCACGAGTTACATAATAATCATTTTTAACTCATTTGCATTGCACTAGATGTTTCACTAAACCTGCCCTACATGAGAACCAGATATTTTATGCTGTCTTAATATGTAATAATCTAATAAAACCCTTAAAATACAGTTCCATACTATCAGACCTTATAACCTTCCCACTGTTCTTGCATTTACCCCTGATACTAAATACAGATACAACAGTGCAGTTACCTAAGCAGAAACACATTTAAGCAAGGCATATCTCTGCTAAGTTAGTATTCCACATTACCTAAAAGGAAAGAAAGTAGTTGGTGAAAAACGTAAATTCAGGCAGTTAGAATGAAATAAGTCGATCTTTACGTTGATTTAGCTTACACCCTGCTTCAATTTGCATTGTTGTTAGTATGTATTATCTATTTTTAATGTTTTCCTTTTCACTTATTTAGCTGTTTAATGTTTGATTTTATGAGTAAAATTTGATTTCTTTTCATTTTGCTTTGTAAGACTAGGACTTTGCTAAAAGTGTCCCTTGGATCCCTGTCATTAGCCTGTAATATAAATAAATAAATGTCCTCCCCTTTAGCATGTCTCTTTGAATTTATTGTTTATCGTACACTGGGAGAAGTGAGGAGGGTCATATTAGATGCTTGTTTATTTTGTATTCTCCATGCACGATGTGGACTGATGTTAGTTCTTTCTATTAGTTCAAGCACTTGTCCTTAACAGAATGGGGGATGTGTGGAGGATCGTGCTATTGCCACTTGTGCCTTGACCTACATTTATTTCTTCCTTCTGGAAGGCAAGTTCTCTTGGGTTTGCCTGTAGCTATCTATATCTGAGAAGTTGTGACATGTACAGTGACTTACCAGTTTGTACTGCTATATTTTTACAGCCTGAGGTTTCCTTATCATTCTGCATTGTGTTATATGATCCATTGACAGGAGAAACTGCATTGTGAAATAGAAGCTAATTAGATGGAAATAAAATAAATAAAATTCCCTGTGCAGGTAAGGAAGTTTCTAGTTTGTCCTTATTCATTCAGTGGAAAACCAACAACATTTGTCTTGGGCCTAATTAGAGAAACAGTTGTTAACATTTGGATAGTCAAGGGACTGAAATACAGATGGAACCTGTGCAGATTGTTTGGTACATGTGTGTGTAAGAGTCTGCATGCACACTTACACAGACCTAAAGTAGATAAACTTATTGCATTTGACACACTTTTCTGATCCACAATATTTGGTAGTTTATATGATGTATCTAGCATGCAGGGATGTGACTATGAATAGGTTACATTTGAACTCTTGTCAAATATGAAATAAGAAAGAAAAACACCTGTATAGTAAAGAACATAGGCAACCTCTCAAGATTCTAGTATTCAAACATTCTAACATATAGGAGCTCTTATTGAGAATGGTCACACTTGCTGTAACTCATTGGGTAGTTTGATTTCCAAGAATGGTCTACTCACTCTCAAGGTTATAAAGTTAAACTAGTTTTAACTTATATAACTTTTATATGATGTTAAAAATACTCAGTTTTAGGTTATTTCATTGCCCATGTTATCCATTGTCACATTTATGTCAGCAAACAGGGCAATTGTGAGGAATGCTCCTTGTGTGTTTATGTGCATCTGGTACATATGAGTGCATATGTGTAGTGAGTACATATATGCACTTCACTTTGAAAGGAGCTCCTATTGGGAATCATTCACTCAGTGTATTAATTGATTAAGACATAATGATAACCCTTGTATTGAGTGCATTTCACTTTTCAAGACTAAAGGTGAAAATGCCCAAAGCACACTACATCGGAGATAATGTCTGCATTTCTACAGATAGTACCTACTACCGAGTATATTTGCACTCGCTGTTTAGTGATCAGATTGGAGTAGTTAATGCTTGAATATAGTCTACTGTTGTAACTTAGAGATTATCACTAAGAAATGTGGTGACCAGGGGGCTAGTAATGAGAATGCACCTAATTCACAGCATGCAGGTACTAGTGACAACAGTGTTCATAATCTGTACACTACAGCATCAGAGCTTTGTAGAAAGAATGCTGACATTCAGTACATTCTTTGGAACAGAGATTGATTCTAAGAATGCTAGCAAGAAGTACAACTGTAGATAGGGTTGTGCTCAGAGGCTTGCATGTAACATTTAACATATGCCACTAGGGACAGAACAGTGATTTGAATGCTGTATCACAATACTGTAATGCTAGTACTAGGACAATTCATGCTCAGTACCTTCTATGATGGCAACATTTATTTTATTTATTTATTTATTTATTTATTTATTTTTGTTAACCGGGATAGTCCGACTGGGTGTTAGCCCATTGTCAGCAGAGTCCTGGGGGGAAGTCCCAGAAAAATAATCCAGACAATTAGCGTAATAAATAAATACACATAAGTTAAGTGAAAATTAGACAGGAAAAAAGAAGCACAGTATACATTAAGAAGAAAAATATGAGTCCACTAGCAAGGTAATAAACAAATGAGTCAATGTGTAAGAGAGGAAATAGACAGCAAGGATTGAAAAGTAGTTTGACAAAATTAGAAGCACAGCATATGAAAGGCGGCCACGGTGGTGCAGTGGTTAGTGTTGTCGCCTCACAGCAAGAGGTTCTCTGGTTCGATTCCCGGCTGGGGTGCCTTCTGTGCGGAGTCTGCATGTCCTCCCTGTGGTCGCGTGGGTTTGCTCCGGTTTTCTCCCACATCCCAAAGTTATGCAGGAGGTGAATTGGACACTCTAAATTGGCCCTAGGTGTGAGTGTGTGTGTGCCTTCTGTGGAAGGTTTGGCGCCGGGTTGGCAACTCGACACTGTAAAACTCCACTGCCAAACATGAGCGGACAGATGATCCGCTGTGGCGACCCCTAACCGGGAAAAGCTGAAAGAAGAAGCACAGCATATGAAAAATCGACAAAAAAATAATATACAAGCAGCAGATAAGAAAATAGCATAAAGGAGTGAAAAAGGAATGATAGGAGAGAGGAAGAAAAAAACAAAGAAAGATGAGGAGAAAAGTGTAATAAAAGGTTAGACCAGGAAGTATAAGGCATTAGATGGAAAAAGTACAAGAGAGTATAGAAATTGTTTATAGCGATAGAAAGGGAAAAAGAAAGAAGATGAGAAAAAGAGGAAGTTAGCTATAGCAAGTATAAAGGTAAGAGTAAAGCAAGAGAGAAGGCAATGATATCCTTAACATGAAAACACTTCCATTAAGCAGGTACTAGTGATGAGGGGCTCCTTTTAAATCGGATATCTTGTGCACTGTAGTTCACGGATGTGTACTGACAGTGCTGTTCGTTACATACTTCTGATCACATGATGTCATTAACACATTTTATATTCTAGCAATTAAAGGCTAATACTAGGCACATTTAGTACAATGTAAAGACCAGAATAGTGCTAATAGTAATATTGATATTCAAAATGACTTAAAAAGAAAGAGATAGGTAGACAGACTGCAGCCATTCTCATCAGCATGCATTTGAAACTGCTCATTGAATACAGTACCAGATCACATGGTGTACATTCTCAGCACTGACACAGATCCATAAAAATTGTGCACATATAAATAAGTCTCAGTGTTGTGCTATTTGTTTTCTTTTGTTGGTTTAATTTACAAGCTTTGTAGTGAAGGAGCAGTGTAGTTCTGTTGATAAAAGATAAGTGTTTTCAATATTATCATTATATCATTAATATCACTGTGTATGATATGTTTGTGTTTTTATATATATATATGTGTGTGTGTGTCTGTGTGTGTGTCTGTATGATTATAGCATGATTGATCTCCGTGTCACAAAATCAAGCTCACAAATTGTACAATGACTGCTTCAGACTGATATCTTTTAGACCCAGAAATTCAAATGCTTGAACTATCATAACCTGAAAATGAATTGGAAGAGTAATGTCTTTTCTGCACAACATTTACTCTGTGCACATTCTTATACAAGCCAGTCTCCAGAAAAGCTCATTCCCAAGATGTCTTTGCAACACATACATCCCCTTTGCTAATAATTCTTTTATTTTGTGTACTTCAGTACAACTATTTATTTTTTTTCATTTTCTACTTACTTAATTACAACACATTTGTTTTTAATCAATCTTATAGTACCACCTCATCCAGAACCTATCAGTGACATATTTCTCATGCCTGTAAGGGCTTTGAGCAATTTTGACTGTATTGTTTTCTCATTTTCAACTTCATCTCAAATATGTGCTAGGCACACATCAAACTACAGTAAACTGTCAGTTAACCGGCACCCATGGAATTGAGAGAGTAATGATGATTATGGCTATGATTCTAGTGATCCAGAATCTACAGCTGAAAATGTCACTGCTGCCTATGCAGAACTGTTCACAGAAGTCCTTTAAAAGTATGTTAATAGCTGCATAGAGGTAGCTGTACACACCAGGAATAAGTACAGAACTAACTCAAAAAACAAGCCTCCCTGGTGGAATCATTGCATCAGTCGGCTGTATAATAGAAGGAAGGAAATGATGGCAAAAATTAGGAGGTGCAGCACACAGCTGGATAAAAGCACTCTCATCAAGCTAAACATAGAACTCACAGGACAAATAAAGTCTGCCAAAGCCAAATCCGAGGTACATTTGGCCTTCCAGGCCAAGGACAACCACAGGGCATTCTTTAGCTGTGTCCACAATCTCATAGGCAATACACAGTTATGTGCAGAGCTCATTGTTAATATAGCCACCTATAGTGAGCCAGAAGATATAGCAAACCAGCCCAGCAGACAAATTTAGCTCTATTTTTACCCCTCTCTCCCCCAACTCCTCTCAAGAAATATCATCAAATATAAGTCCTTCAAATAGCACTAGGAAAAAGGTCCTGAATGCTCTCTCTCTATGGCCAATAACACTGCATCAATGCACCCTAACAGTATCTCAGGCTACCTTCTAAATAGCATGAAACATGACCTATCAGGTCTTCTGGAATCCCTATTTAACTGTAGTCTCCAAACAGGCTTCATGCCTCACAAATGTAGAATAGCAACTGTCATCCCTCTGCATAAACACATGCCATCTACAGACCCTAGAAACTACAGATCCATCAGTTTCACTATTCTCAAGTTGCAAAACCATGGAAAGAATTTTCATGGAAATGATCAGTAATGATATAGGAAATTTCCTGACATTAGGCCCAACCCAATTTGGTTTTGTCAAGGATAGGTCACACCTACTCAACCTGGTGGATTTCTTTGAGAACGTCACCAAAGCAATGGGCAAGGGCAAAACAGATCTCACTGCCTAACTTCACCTGACCAAGGCACTTGACACAGTATTCTGTTCAGGAACTGTTGACATACTCGAAAGGTTGGACATAAACCCTTACGTCACCTGGTGAATAGTCAGCTGGCTCACAGACAGGACAAAGAAAGGTGAAATTGGGAAGTTCACCTCTACAAAGAGGCCACTCACCAGCTGAGTCCCTCAGAAATCGGTCCTGGGCCACTCCTTTTTGTCATCTACTTCTCTGAAGTCAAGGTCAAATCAAGGGCATCTGACTGATTAAATTTGCAGATGATTTCAAATTAGGATCAGTCATAGAATCCCCCTCAACACTAATATTCTCCAAGAAGGGCTGATACAAACTGGAGTCAAAAACAAGAAATACATATTAGCATCCCTTGGAAAGTCAGCTACCCCTGATAACTACCATATTGACAACACACCCGTAAGAATCAACCCAGCACTCAGAGACTTGGAGACACACATTGAGAGCAGTCTAGTTTTTGACCATCATGTGACTGTGGTAATGTAGAAATCATTCTATGTTGTGTAATGCCCACAAAAAAATTAGAACCTCCTGGAACTGGAACAGAAATCCAAGCAAAGGACAAACAACTCACCAGGAAGCCAAAGACCACAGCAAATCAATCCAACAATGTAATAAACCACTTCAATTTGCATTTGCTGTAGCAAGAAACAATTTCTATTGGTAAAACCACTGAAATTCATGGTTAAGTGCTTTCATCCAAACATAGACGTCTTCAGAACCACAAAACTCCTCTAAACAATGACTTTAAGAGTTGAGAAAAGTAAACCCACACCTCCAAGAACTGTCAATCAACCGACAGGCTGAACAAAGCACAGGATAATTCTTAAAGATGTACACAAACCAAAAAATCACTTTCGCATTAAAACAAGTAAAAATGGTGTAACATTTTGCTCAAATTACGTTGGCTTTTCTTTTAAGTTCACTAACAATGGAAATATAGTCATTCAATCCAGGTGATTTTTGTTGAATCTAAAGCCAGCTGCCAATATATCTCACAATACTGAAGTCTGTTTTCCCAATCTCCCACAAAAGCACCTGTTCAAGCCCCAAAAAAGTGAACTTCTTGAAACTGGAGCATGTACAAGCATGTCTAGTCAAAACACTCTTTCTGTCCTTTTTGGATATACTATAATAGTGTTGGTATATCTTTTTGTTGAGTGCATTTAGGTCCAAGGAGGTCACCGTTCCACTGTATTTGGCACTCATTAGATCTGTCATTGAGTACAGTGCCCCTACTGATATGCACCTAACCAGGCACATCCAGCAATTGGAATGCACACAGACCTTCATCACTGATAGAATACAAGACATAAATAACATGTTCTATGCAGACTGCTTCAAAGCCATATCCCTGTATTCTCTCTCTCCTAGAGGCTGTTGAGGGAAGATCTGTGCCTGCCATACAAAGCATTTTCAGACCCCACTCTGATGGGCCTCCTGTATATCTGCAAGAAAGCAGCACCAGAATTACCTATTCTAAAGACTTAAACTTCACCTTTGATATAAATATGACCTCTGTGTAGAGGCAGGTATGTATCTCGGAGACCACCCCACCTCTGGAATAGACACCCCATTTGTATGAAGCAGAGCTCCTCCCTAACCCAATTCAAGTGCAACTTTGGTAACTGGATAGGGAACCAGAAATTTACCCTTGGTTTGGCACCCATGTCTCTAATGGACACAGGCAGCCTGAAAATGATTCATCTTCCAGGCCCCTGCTTGTAAATGGTTCAGCTCCCAAACCCCTGCTTACACTTATCAAGAGTATCAGAATTATGTATTTGGGATGCATGGCTAGGTTTAAAAAGGCCCTAGTGGTCATTAGCCTAGTACATACCTATAAAACTATTTCAGTAGATTCCACTGATCAGAGTATTGTAGAAAGTACCATACAAAACACTGCAGTATATTCAGAGAATTGGAATACCACCTGGATAGCAAAAAATCCTATGCTTTATTATCTGAGACATAAAATCCTTGTCTTCCCGTCTGTCTTGTAAAATAATACTGTGTTCAGGCACAAAACCTGTTGATAATTAGGAGCAAGTACTGAACATTTTCTTATTCTGTGTATTTCATTTTTCCTATTATAACATTTTGCCATCTGTTGTTCTATGCACACCTCCTCTTACTCCTGTTTTCTCCCAGTGGATTGAATGGTGTATCACCCCCCTGGTCTAAGGCCACTAGCTTGTGATCACAGCTGGAGGAGAAAAAGTATCACAGGAGGGGCTGAAGTTAACATCAAGGTGTGCAAGAGGCTTATCTATTTTTGAAGCAGGGGTATATTTTTGCCCTGCTTGCTTAATCCAAAGTGGTAGGGCATGCAGTGATATAATGCCCTCACATATATAATGTGTTGATGTGTCTCCCCTCCTGTCCTGTACACACATACATACATGGCCCTGTCTTGTTCATTAGCCTCCACTTGAGTACTGTACAAGTACAATACTATACAGTGCAGAAGACCCCGTATCTCCTGTACAAGATAAGGAAGCTGGCTGTTGGATACTCAGGTCTATCCCCACAGGTGACCATTCAGCTTTCCAGGCTGACAGTCGATTCCTAGTCACCAGTACTGAAGGCAAATTCCCTGCTGCCTGTGTCAATGGGCATGCCATAAATTCAGCAACTTCTAGCTCACAGGAGACTAACATTACTTTTGATTCTTGCATATGAGTAGGGGATAGTGTTGACCTTGCTCTCCTGGTAAAGTTTAGTAGTCAGAGGCTAGTACCCCCCCCCCCCCCAACATTCACATTCAGTACACTGTAGTGATGATAATGTGGTGCTGACATTGCTTATATCTGATAAATGTTGCACATAAGAGACTTGTACAAACAGTACTTACAGGTAAGCACATTGCAATGATCAGACCCTAATACTGAGAATCATCGCATTCAGTATAGACTGATGATCAGAGGCTGATACAAAGGGCATTCTATTCAGTATTTTCAAAGAGAGGCTGGCACTTCGCAATTAGTGAATGCATACTAGTTAAAGACTGATGATGAGTATGCTCACATTTGGTGCATACCAAAGGTTGCAGGAAATGTTAGAGTACTCAAAGAAAGCACCCATTTATATATGCTGAGGATCTAAGGCTAGCTCTGAGATTGATCACATTCTATATATAGTAGGAATTACAGGCTGGAAATGGAAATGCTCACATTCTTATGTACTAGGGATTAATGGCTAACACTGTAAATACTCACATTCTACAGATATTAGTGATTACAGGCTGGATCTGGCAATACTAAGATTCTATATGTATTAAAGGCTGACACTGAGAATGCTCACATTCTGTATGCACTAGGGATTAAAGACTAACACTGAGAATACTCACATTCTGCAGGTATTAGAGATTACAGTCTGGCTCAGGGAATACTCACATTCTATATGCACTAGGGATTAAAGGCTGTTAGTGAGAATGCTCACATTTCATATGTGCTAGAGATTAAGGGCTGGAACTGAGAATGCTCACATTCTGTATGCACTAGGCATTAAAGACTAACACTGAGAATACTCACATTCTGCAGGTATTAGAGATTACAGTCTGGCTCAGGGAATACTCACATTCTATATGCACTAGGGATTAAAGGCTGTTAGTGAGAATGCTCACATTTCATATGTGCTAGAGATTAATGGCTGGCACTGAGAATGCTCACATTCTGTATGCACTAGGGATTAAAGACTAACACTGAGAATACTCACATTCTGCAGGTATTAGAGATTACAGTCTGGCTCAGGGAATACTCACATTCTATATGCACTAGGGATTAAAGGCTGTTAGTGAGAATGCTCACATTTCATATGTGCTAGAGATTAAGGGCTGGAACTGAGAATGCTCACATTCTGTATGCACTAGGGATTAAAGACTAACACTGAGAATACTCACATTCTGCAGGTATTAGAGATTACAGTCTGGCTCAGGAATACTCACATTCTATATGCACTAGGGATAAAAGGCTGTTAGTGAGAATGCTCACATTTCATATGTGCTAGAGATTAATGGCTGTCACTGAGAATGCTCTCATTCTGTATGTACTAGGGATTAAAGACTAACACTGAGAATACTCACATTCTGCAGGTATTAGAGATTACAGTCTGGCTCAGGGAATACTCACATTCTATATGCACTAGGGATAAAAGGCTGTTAGTGAGAATGCTCACATTTCATATGTGCTAGAGATTAAGGGCTGGAACTGAGAATGCTCACATTCTGTATGCACTAGGGATTAAAGACTAACACTGAGAATACTCACATTCTGCAGGTATTAGAGATTACAGTCTGGCTCAGGGAATACTCACATTCTATATGCACTAGGGATTAAAGGCTGTTAGTGAGAATGCTCACATTTCATATGTGCTAGAGATTAATGGCTGGTACTGAGAAAGCTCACACTCTGTATATACTAGGGATTAAAGACTAACACTGAGAATACTCACATTCTGCATGTATTAGAGATTACAGTCTGGCTCAGGGAATACTCACATTCTATATGTACTAGGGATTAAAGGCTGTTAGTGAGAATGCTCACATTTCATATGTGCTACAGATTAAAGGCTGGCACTGAGAATGCTCACATTCTGTATATACTAGGGAATAAAGACTAACACTGAGAATATTCACATTCTGCAGGTATTAAGAGATTACAGCCTGGCTCAGGGAATACTCTCATTCTATATGTACTAGGGATTAAAGGCTTGAACTGAGAATGCTCACATTTCATATGTGCTAGAGATTAGGCTGGCACTGAGATGCTCACATTCTGTTACTAGGGATTAAAGACTGGTACTTTGACAGCTCACATTCTATATGTTCTAGGGATTGGAAGTGCACACTGAGAATGCTCACATTCCAAATGCACTAGGGATTAAAAGGCCGGCATTGAGATGCTCACATTCTGTGTGTACTAGGGATTAAAGGCTGGAACTGAAAATGCTCACATTCTGCATCCTAAGGATTAAAGACTGGCACTTTGACAGTTTACATTCTATATGTACTTGAGATTAAAGGCTGATTCTGAAAATACTTACATTTTATTACATAATAAACACAAACAAGACTTTGGAATAATAAAAACACAACCAAACTGTAGATCTCATGCATTGACAGTTGGACAGACAACAGTATACTCCAAATTAAGGAAAAACTTCAGTTTATTAAGCGCTTTCTTTCACAAAGGTAGGAACTTCATCAAACTCGATGAAGTTCCTTCCTTTGTGAATGAAAGCACTTTTTTCCTTAATTTGTAGTGCATTGTTGTCTGTTCAACTGCCAACACATGGGATCTACAGATTGGTTAAATTTTATGACATGTTAGGGGTTGAAGATCAGTACCAAAAGGTTAACTTTCCGTACATGCGACGGATTAAAGATCGGCACCAAGAATGTTCATTCTTTTTGTAGAATTTGGAGGCTTGTATTTGGAGTTTTCTCACATTCTGTACATGCAAGGTATCAGATGCTATCACTGAGAATGTTTGAAAATCTATACAAACTTAGGATAAGAGGCTATTTTTAAGAATAGTATCATTCAGTACTTTCATGGTAACCATTTGAAATGTCGCTTGAGTCCTGAAACACAGAGACTGAATCGTTGAAAAAATTGACTCAACATATACCAAGTCCAAGGTGGCCATTTCCTTTAATATTCCCTTTTGAGGTATGTGAATCTCAGAGTTGGTATATATAAGTTTGGGGGGGGGGGGTTCTCCCGAAAAAAAAAAAAGTTTAAAGGAGAGAGAGAGAGAGAGAGAGAGAGACAGAGAGAGAGAGAGATTTGCTCTTCGCCCATAGTTTTAGTCTTTGTTTTGCCTTGTTGTCCCTCAGCATTTAGAGCGCTGACATTTCAAAAGGGAGCCGGTGAAGAGTTTAGTAATTGAGATCACTCATATTTGCTACATTCCTACACTCAGAATGTAGCATTCAGAATGCTCACATTTAACAATTTTCAGTCCCCAAAAGGTTGTCCATGTTTGTCTAATCAGCTTATATCTTCACAAAATGAATTGAGACATTTTTAATAAGTGATTAGTTTTAAATGTAGTATTTATTTTGTATTTGTTGCGTGTATAACCTGTAATATTAAAATATGGGGTTTCCCTTGACTTTGTAAGCTAAATTAATAAATAAATAAAAAATGAACACATTTACTGTTGAGTAGCTCAACCTTTTCTCCAGTAGAGAAACTTAAAAATTCTGCTATTCCATTATTATTCAGTATTATCAGACGTTTTAAAGTTATTCATTAGAGGAAAATATAGCAGTACTATCTAATAAAATACAGCTGAAAACATAATGCATAAAACCAGTAAACTTCTTTTATTCCTCTGTATTAGACAAGATGAGTCAGCATTTTAAATGCATAACTGAATGTCTATGCCAAGTTTGCCAACCAAGTCAAACTGCATTTTTTTCTTTTTAATTCAGATGTCTCTTGCTGTGGTTGCGGAAACCTGGCATCCCACTTGGAAGCTGTCTCTGAAAAATTAGGAAATGTAACAGTCATTATTTGTGCAGACTTTAATTTTAAACAGGAAGAACTGTGGCCCAAACCATGTTGGCATCATGTGGCGTTTTCCTTACTCAGTCAGATTGTTTCTGTTATTGTCTTTTGAGAAAAATGAGTTCCGTGAAGGACTACAAGTGATTCTTTCTGTTAGACAGAAGAAGACAGCTTGCCCATCGCGTCTGCTCATTGTTAACAGCTACCACCTTACTTTTCCTTGTTTATTGTTTATTCCTTGTTTTCTCTATTTTATTCTAAGCTTTTTCTATATCTCTGTGGAGTTAAAGCTTACTACCCAAGTAAAGTAAAGCTTTGCAGGATTTTACTACATGCATTGAGTATTATGAGTTGGTATTAACCAACATGATTAACCACTGCAGCATCCCTATAGTATCATCCTCCCTGGTAAGATTAGACCACAAAGCGGTCACTTTCGAAGTCACCATCTCCCTCAATCCCCCTCTAGCTAGGATCAGACATAAAAACTTCTCAAAAGCTGATTACAGCCTCCTGAGGGATGGTATAAACAGCTTCACAGCCCCCTCCCCCTCTGTAGGAACTGGCACCAATATCCAAAACTACACCAAAGCACTATACAAACATTTATATAGATGCATAGAATCAGGAACACCCGACAGGACTAAATCATCCTCCGCAAGGAAGAGTAAACCTGTCTGCTGGACATCTGCAGTAAATAAACTCTGTAACAAAAGAAAAAAAAATGCTGTCCAAGACCAAGAAGGAGCAGGTGCCTGAACAAGCAAATAAGAGCACTAGTGAAATCCTCCAACGCAAACTTCGAGTCCAAATTGGCCACCTCTACCAGAGACACTCATAAGGTCTTCTTCACATATGTCCGCAACCTTAAAGGAAGCACCCAGATCTGTTCAGAACTGGTGGTTAAGGACACCACATATACAAATGCTGTAGATATAGCATACTTGCTGGCTGACAGATTCAGCAAAAACTTTACCCCTCTGTCCCCTCATCAGTAAATCAGGACATTCCCAGTACCTACCCCATTCCCCTTATATCTAGGGAACAGGTCATCACTGCTCTCTCAATGGCAAAAAATACGGCCTCCATAGGGCCCAATAACATCCCAGGCTGCAGTCTACATGAACTCAGGCAGGAGCTTGCAGCACCATTAGGTGCCCTATTCAACCAAAGTCTAAGTACTGGCTTCATCCCAGCTAAGTAGAGGACAGCCACTGTCATCCCTTTACACGTCCACCAATCCAGGAAATTATAGACCCGTCAGCCTAACTAGCCTGATCTGCAAGGCCATGGAACGGATTATCATGGACCTCATTAACAAGGACATTGGCAACCTCCAAACACTTGATCCCATACAGTTTGGCTTCTTCAAGGGGAGGTCATGTCTGCTAAATTTGGTTGACGTCTTTGAGACAGTCAACAAAGCCATGGATGAGGGGAAGATGGTGCACACTGCCTACCTTGACCTCACCAAAGCCTTTGACACTATTCCCCACTCGGGCATAGTAGATAAACTCTCTCAATTAGGCATCAATCCATATGTTACCAGATGGGTAGCAAACTGGCTCACTGATAGAACCCATGTAGTCAAAATAAGGGAAGCCACCTCAAGCAGTAGATCCATAACAAGTGGAATACCCCAGGGTTCGGTCTTGGGCCTCTGTTATTTGGGATATACTTTTCTGAGGTGTAGGCCAAAACAAGTGGGCTATGGCTGACCAAGTTTGCAGATGACTGCAAGCTGGGTGCTTGTCATCAGTTCCTCTAGTGATGTGGACATCCTCCAAGAGGGTCTCACTCAGACAAATAACTGGTGTCAAAAACATGGCCTCAAGCTGAATACCAAAAAATGCATTATCATCCTCTTTGGCGAGAGTGACGTCCCCACAAATTATCCCATTAATAACATCCTAAGCATGCAATCAGTCGTGAGGGATTTGGGCACCCAGGTTGATAGCAATCGGACTTTTGATCACCATGTTGCTTCTGTTGTACAGAAAGCCTTCTACATGGCCCACTTCATAAGTAAGGGTATCTCATCCAGGGACAAGGAGGTCATAACATTCCTATATTCTTCCCTTCTAAGGTCCATTATTGAGTACAACGTCCCTTTCAGCATGTACCTCGCAAAGCACATGCAGCAGCTGGACAGAACACAGAGATTCCTCACCAGGAGAATCCAGGGCCTCAAACATCTACCATACACAGATAGGCTAAAGGACCTATCCCTCTGCTCAGCTTCATACAGACTCCTCAGAGGCGACCTCTGTCTGGCATACAAGGTGATCGTGGACCCCACCTTGATAGGACTGCTGCATATCCACAAGTCAAGCTCCACTCAAGTAACCCACACACTCTACCTCAACCTAGTCTGTGACATCAACAAGACTTGTTGCCGGGACAGATTTGTGTCCCAGAGACTCCTCCATCTATGGAATAGGCTCACTCTCCACATCAAACAGAGTACCTCTTTACCCCTTTTTAAGCGCAACCTGGATAACTGGATGGGAAACAGGCAATATACCCCTGGGATTCCACCCGTGTCCCTTCTGGACAGGTGCATTGGTTGCTAATTTGTCTAAACATGGGTTAACTCTTGGCTAGGCTTATAAGGGCCTCATGGCCAATAGCCTAGTAAGCTACTATGATCCTATACAGCAACAAGTATTTCCTTAAGTCCAAACTGTAGTTAGACCCTTTTATTTGTTGCTGATTTCCACTTCATCCCTCCTCCACATTTCTTCTCATAAGATCTGCTCTTTTATTTTCCCTTTAGGTAGAATAAAAGCCCACTTCATGTAACCTTTCTTGTTTGTTTTTGTGAAGTGACCCAGTGCATCTGATCTTGAATAATCCAGTCCCACCAATTCCTTTATTAACCTTGTTATTTTGCAACAATCTTTGTGTAATGCATTAATTTATCTTTCTTTTTATGGTCTCTGGAATAGTATGCCATGCTGCAAGTATGTTCTGACCCTTGTGCTTTGCAGAATTAAAATGACTTCCATATCTCTTGGATCTGTGCCCTTTGATGTAGATTCCCATATTGCATTAGCTTTAGCTTCACTGTTCTCACATTGTACTTGATGATATGGGAATACTATTACCAGAACATCCAAGTTACGATGTTCATCGTGTTTCACTATTGCAGTCATTACACTTGGGTTATCCTGCTGGCAGGCTACCCGCAGTCGGCTTGAATTCCAAAGTCCTGGTCCGGCGTTGGTTGCTGTCGCCTCTTCCCTGATGTCAGTGTGCCAGGGGTATAAAAGATGCAGCCGACGCCATTTTCTCCAGTCTTTCTTGCTGTGCGGTGCCCGAAGCAAAAACAGTTCGCAAGTGCCGGTCGGCCGACTCCTGAGATTTTTGAAATCGAATTTCAGATCCGAAGTCTTCATTAAAGCTAAGAACCCTGTTGGGGAAACTTTTTTCTTGCTCCAGACCAATGTCAGAAAATGTTAACAATTGTATTTCTTGTGGGAAGCAAATTACCAAATAAGGATTTCCACTCTTACTGTATCCCTTGCCTAGGCCCTGACCACAACATTGCTAGTTGTCGGTTTTGTGCTAGATTTAGCCAATGCAAAGCATCGGTACGATTTTGCTTTTCATTATTTTGGCAGAAGGTTTAACTACATAATGCCGTCGGAACAAACGATGACCGGAATTCATAAAAAATGCAAGGATAAAGACAAGGACAAGCATCCGAGGTCCAAAACCGACGACGAAGCCTCTTCTAGGCCAGTTGCCGGTTCGCCCGCTACCTCAGAGCCACAGGCCGCCTCCAACTCCCACGTGGAGACAGCTAGGCCTCTGGATACTCAAGGTATTGGCCCTTTGGAAATTAATCCCTCAGATGGGTCTGGAGCCTCTGAGCAGGCATCGGCTTCTGAGGGTGTCTTCAGACCTACACAACTTTATATAAAGCCTACTTCAGCATCCAAGACAAAGTCTAAAACAGTTTTAAAGACAAGGAAACCAGTACAGCATGATCCAGGACAGGCTTCTATGCCTAAGAAACAGATGCTCAAAATGGCCGAAGACCTAATTACTTTGATCAGGGGTTCCCATCCCCCTCCTGATAAGAGGCCTAGGCAAGACACTGAATATGATTCCTCTGATCAGGTTTCCATTTCCTCTGATTCCTCTTCTGATCAGGGATATTCTGTTCCTCCCTGTGAGGATTCTGATGCTGAAGATTCTAATCCTTCAGCTTCTCCTCCTGAGGACTATTCTTTTGGGGAAACCCTACATACCATGAGAGAGCATTTCCACTGGGAGAGCCAGGATTATTCCAAATCTAAGAAAAGACTTAGAGGCTTTCTTTTACTTCCTTAGCACAGACCTCTTGCAATTACCCCTGTTCTAGACATAGTAGATGATGTTTTCTCAGAGTCCGGCCTGTCTCCAGACTCTTTCCCTCCTGCCCCTGTTAAGCCAGACAGATACTGCAGGGTCCCCGACACCCATAAATTTCTTTACAAAAACCCTGCTGCTGACCCAGAAATGATCTCACAGGGTCCCAAAGGGGTCAAGGCTGCTTTTGCCAAAAACCCTGTCCCCTCAGACAGAGATTCTAGGGCTTTGGACAGATGGGGAAAAAAGTTTACACTTCTGCTACCTTGGCTGTAAGGGCTTTAAATTGTCAGTTTCATATGCTCAAATATCAGCAATACTTAATGTCTTTGTTAAAACAAAAAATGTTGACAAATTCTGAATGTACTGAGAACAAAGATTTGCAGGATTTATTGCATGCAGCTGAACAAGTGGGAAAACATACTTTGCAATGTGGCTGTGATTCACTGGAGGACTCGTGCAGGGACACTGTTTCAGTTTTTGTTATTAGAAGGCATGCTTGGTTAAAGGAACAGAATCTGCCTGATCATGTTAAAGCAAAATTATTGGATGCTCCATTACAGCATGATACTTTGTTTGGTGTTAAGGCAGAGGAGGTGTTAAGGAAAATGGAGGATAAGGCAAAATCTATGCAGACAGTAAAGGATTTCTTACAGGTACAGCCATCCAGATTTAGCAGGAACTGGCCCTCTAAGAATTGGTCCTTTCCAGTGTCAGACAGACCACAAAGAGGCAGATTCAGATACCCTAGAGGCAGGCAACAGCCCCAGGGCTCATACAGGCCCAAACAATGGGGTGCTTCTACCTCCAAAAGTGGAGAAGACAAATCACAGCCTTATAGAAAACAGTCCCAATTACTTCCCTCTGCCAATGCCAAGCACTTATTTTTTGGCAGCACCCCTAGGGGGCAAGCTAGCACTTTTTCCACAAAACTGGCACAAGATCACCCAGGACAAATGGGTCTTAAATATAGTCTCTCAGAGCTACAGGTTCCACTTTCACACCCTTCCAAAGGCAAAAGGTATGCTAGACCTGTCAAGCAATCAATGGCAAGAGGCACAAAAACAAGTTTCATCTCTCATGGACTTGGGGGCTATTCAACCAGTGCCACAACAAGAGCAGGGACAAGGATTTTACTCAAGACTTTTCTTGGTACCCAGAAAGGACAAAGCCTGGAGACCAATTCTGGACCTGTCTATTCTAAATACTTTTCTGGACATCCCAAAATTCAAAATGTTGACTCTGCAGCAGCTTCTGCCCATGCTGGGCAAGAAGGCTTGGCTTGTAACTTTGGATCTCAAAGAGGCATACCTGCATGTCCCAGTCAGACAATCTTGCAGAAGATACCTCAGATTCATAGCTGGCTCAATGCACTACCAATTCTCTGCACTGCCCTTTGGCTTATCTACTGCGCCCAGGGTCTTCACAAAATGCCTGACACCAGTAATTGCATTTTTCAGACAAAGAGGAATTCAAATATACCCCTACTTGGACAACTGCCTTATTCAAGCAAAGGACAAAGATATTCTACTACAGCATCTGGCATTTGTGAAAAGATTACTAATTTGCTTAGGGTACACAGTAAATGACAAGAAATCAAAACTAGTGCTCTCTCAAGAGATAATATTCCTGGGTGCAAGCTTAAATACAGCTGCCCAAATGGCTTATCTCACGCCAGACAAACAAAGGCATCTGACTTCTTACTTCAAAGACATGGCAACAAAGACCCAGTTATCTGCAAGAAAAATTCTGCAGGCTCTGGGCTACATGGCATCCTGCATTCTACTAATTCCATATGTAAGACTGCATATGAGGAAACTATAATGGTATCTAAAAAGTGTTTGGACTCAACATTGCCACAGCCTGGAAACAGTAATTACTCTCATTCCCTGCCTGCAACAGGAATTTCTATCTTGGGCACAGGCCTGTCACCACAACAAGGGACAGCCATTCACCTTACCCACTGCCAGGCAGACACTAACAACAGATGCATCAGATTATGCCTGGGGGGCGCACATGGCAGGAAAATGTATTCAGGGCACATGGCCCACAAACCAAATGCATCTTCATATTAATCAAAAAGAGATGCTAGCTGTACAAAATGCCCTGACAGCCATCAAGGACCTACTTCATCCAGGACAACTACTGATAAGGATAGACAATACTACAGTCATGTTGTACATAAACAAGCAAGGGGGCACACATTCCTACCCCCTCTGCAGGCAAGCCATGACTTTGTGGGTCACAGCATTGACTTATCAAGTACATATGCAAGCACAATTCCTGCCAGGAAAGACAAATACTTTGGCAGATGAACTAAGCAGAAACCTCATGGATCCTCACAAGTGGAAACTGGATCCACAAATCTTCAACATGATAACAGGGAAATGTGGATGCCCAGACATAGATTTATTCACCTCCCCTCACAACTGCCAGCTACAGAGATTCTGCACTCGGACTTATCACAAGCAAGCATGGAAAGCGGACACCCTTTCATTCAGCTGGAAAGCCCTTACAGTATATGCCTTCCCTCCTCTGCCTCTCCTCTCCAGGGTGCTCCTAAAGGTCAGACAAGAGAAGCCAAAAATGATACTGATTGCCCCAGACTGGCCACGCCAGCACTGGTACCCAATCCTAAAGAGCTTGTCTCAAGGCCCAGCCTGGACATTGCCTCTAATTCCTCATTTGCTGACCCAACAGAATAATCAGATCTTGCACAGCCAACTCAGAACCCTAAATCTGGCTGTATGGCAGATAATGTAATTATTCAGAACACACCTCACTTTAAAGCAGTTATGGATGTTATTTTGGAGGCCAGGAGGCCCAGCACCAGAAAATCTTATGCAGAAAAATGGAAGAGATTCTGTTCTTGGAACCAAGTGCAGGGAATTGACTCGCTTGAACCAAATATTCCTCAGATTTTGCAATACCTAACTGAGATGCTGGACAAAGGCCTATCCTTCTCATCAATTAAGATCCATGCCTGTGCCATTTCAGCTCATTACAATACGGACCTACCTATTTTTTCTCATCCACTGCTAAGACAGTTTCTCAGAGGGGCCAAAAACATAAGACCTTCAAGGAGAGCTCCAATACCTACATGGGATCTCAATTTTGTCTTGGAAAAACTCACACTGCCTCCTTTTGAGCCAGCCAATACAGCAGAGATAAAATACTTGTCATGGAAGACCACTCTTCTCCTAGCAATAACTTCAGCAAGAAGAGACTCAGAGTTACAGGCACTAATGGCTGTGGAATCTTTTATTATTTTCCATCAGGACAGGGTTTCTCTAAGGGCAAACCCAACATTTATGCCTAAGGTAGTGTCCAGCGTGGCTCTTAACCAAACCATACATTTGCCTACCTTTTATCCAAACCCACAGAATAAGAGGAGAGACTTCTGCATACTTTGGACATACACAGACAGCTATGCATTTACTTGGACAAGACTAAAGCCTTCAGAAAGACTGAGCAACTCCTAGTGGCATATGCTGCAGGTTCCCAAGGAAAAGCCATTTCAAAGCAGACTATTTCAAAATGGATAGGCCACTGCATTCGTTTCTACTATTCACAACATGGCAAATCAGTGCCCAAGGGCAGCAGCCACTTCAGCAGCCTTCCGCAGAGGAGTACCAACCAAGGACATTTTGGAGGCTGCAACATGGACTTCAGTGCACACTTTTACAAAGCACTGCCATTTACCTCTCTACTCTAAATCCAGAGCAGGCTTTGCCTCTGCAGTTCTGCAGGGCCTCATAGCCACTCCAAACTCTATTTAGGCCCAGCGCCCAGCCTCAGCTTTGGGATTCAACCCAAGTGTAATGACTGCAACAGTGAAACACGATGAACATAATACAGTTATGTACCTACCATAAATGTAGATGTTCGAGTGTATTCACTGTTGCTGTCCAGGTTACCCTCCCACCTTCCCCCTTTTTCTTTGCTGGAACTTATCTATACCTATCTATTCTATACAACCTATGTGGTGTATTTACTTGTAGATGAAGGTTATGTGCATGCTTTTTTATGATCATAATTTTTACAGCCTACCCTTTTGGGGGCCACCTGACATCTGGGGCAAGAAAAACTGAAGAAAATGGCATCGGCTGCATCTTTTATACCCCTGGCACACTGACGTCAGGGAAGAGGTGACAGCAACCGATGCCGGACCAGGACTTTGGAATTCAGGCTGACTGTGGGTAGCTTGCCAGCAGGATAACCCAAGTGTAATGACTGCAACAGTGAATACACTCGAACATCTACATTTATGGTAGGTACACAACTGTACTTTCCTGCTCAAACTAAATTGGTTCTACAACCTCTGTATGTGCTTTGCACCCGGGATGTTCCAGGGACAGTATTCTTCTCTTGTTTGCAGTGTCAGCCCATTGGCTTAATCTCATTAAAGTCCTCAACCCGTTGATTTAATCTCACAAAATCTGTCTATAATCCCAACTCACCATCATAAGCCACAATACTTTTGACGGTGCTGTCTACAGACAGTTTGATTTTATTCTCAGTACCCTCTGAATTGTCCAAGACAAGTACACTGAAATTGCTGCACCCAGTACCAAACCTTGGGGCACACCACTGGTCTCTCAATTCTCTTCTGTGATATCAACCCCTTCATTCTGACTCTTTGTTTCCTAATTTCTAATTATCCCTTAACCCATCTGAACAATTTTTAATATGTCTGCCTTTATAGTTCATGTTATTGCCTTGCATATGGTACTTTATTAAACATTTTTAATTCCCATGATAATGTTTCTTTTTCACTTCACCACCTATTTTTTTCTTAGCACTTCCATCCTCCTTTGTCTGGTTAGCAGGATTCCTCTAAACAGTTTCAGTGTAAAAACATTCATTCTTTCATTTTCTGTTTTAATTGTGAAAGTACTTGTGCTGAACACCTTCTCCCATATTGCAGTCTGTTTATTATCTTGGGTTGTATATTTATCTTAAGCACACATTTCCATTAAAATGTTAGTATATACTAGGATAATGGAGCTTTTGTTCTTTGAGTCTTTATTCATAGACTGCAGTCTCATGAATAGTGAGGCCAGTTGTGTGCATACGTGACTAAACATGTGAATACATGAATACAAGACCATGTGCCTTAGTCTTCTCAGCTACTTCATGTTTTATCCCCTCCCCACTGTATACAGGTACCCTCCATATTTAACCTATTCTGTTTTACCTATATAACCTCTGGTCAAGCACTCACGTATCCCAGTTCCTAGTTACTTTAGTTTGTCTCATTCATGCCTTGTATATCCACTTTGCAACCCTTAGTAACATTTGTAATTCCCCACTTTTCTAGTAGGTTCCTGGAGTTACATGATATTACCCTTCAGCCTTTACCTCCACCTTTAATTTTCTTCTTCGTTGAATGTTTTCCCATAATTGGTATTGTTTTTGTTACATTTAGTGAGGTATGTATCGTAATTTCACTCCATTTGCCATCAAACTTGGGTTACATGTAAAAACTTCTGCAGATTCTAACATGGTTGTTTCCCCTGGTTTTAAATATATTTTATGTTTTGCAGAGCTCATCCCCAATCCAGAATTAATTTTAGAGTCTTGGGCTCTGCGGCTGTTTGTTGTACCAATTAATCCACCACTGAATGTGCACTTTTATTTTAACCTTTTTGGTGAGGATAGCACTATTAATGCTTGTGAAAAAACTGCTTTGTCTCACAGTTCTTCCCAGTTATCTGCTATCCTTCTGGCCCCCATCCTACATCAACTATTCTGCCTGATAAATACTAACAGCTGCAGGTAGCATCTGCTCACGTCAGCACGTTCCTTATCCTTCATCAGTTATCTGTGTAGTTAACCCTGGCATAGCCTTTATATGCTGTATATCTCCTCATTCCAAATGGTTTCCCCATCTAATATCTTGAATATCTAGCTACAGATTTGTTTTCTTCCTGCCCTTTTCCCTCTCACTTATTCTCCACCATTTAGGTAACATAACTAATTTCCTCCATTTCACGCCTTCGATTTTTTTTTTATCATTATCCTTCCTTTATTATTGTTGTCCTCTTCACTTTCCTACCCTTAATTTATCCCTGTCCTTATTCCTCAGCAGAACTAATGATTACTGGGCCCTCTGTCATGTGGTACTCCTCTGTTACTGTTAGCATAACCCTAGAGGATTGCTGCCCCACAGCTGTGTACTAAACATGAAATGTGAAAGCTGTTGGAATTCCAGTACCCTTCTTTAAAGCAGATAATGCCGAGTCAGTCAGAGCATTAGAAGCCCTTAGGAAAGTGACATTACCTTATGTAATCCCTAATAGTCATAGCTGCAATGAGTCTGGTTTACCTGCTTTTAATAGGGTCGTAGGATCACAGGAAATTACTAGGCTATCGACCTAGAGGTCATTTCAAGGCTAACAGTTTCATCCCAATATAATACCATAGAAATGTTAGTTAATACCCAAGAGTGCATTTAGTAATGACTGCCCATGTCCAGGAGGGTTGTGGGCACTATTCTGGGTAAGAATTTACTGAGCCCCATCCGCTTGTCCAGGTTCCTTTTGAACAGTGTCATAGAGGTGCTCTGTTTCTCATGAATAGGTAGCCTGATCGAAAGATGCATTAATTTTAATGTACTTTAATAAGTGTAATCACTTACATTGTTTGTTACTTTCCAGTACCTTTCAGGTGTTAAATCCTGTATTTTTTTTTTTTTGCAGTTTCAATTTTTATTTTCAGCTTCAGGCCTTAGGTTTAAATGACTTAACTTCCCTTCTAATGCATTTACTTTAGCGAAAGGTTGTACCAAATGACTGAAGTGATAACTGCTGCAACACATCTGAGGTAGCAGGAAATGCAAATGGTGTCAAGAGACAGGACACTGCACATTTCTGCTTTTCTCTTTCTGGGTTTTTGTTCTCTTATAGAGTTTTATCTTTAATATGACACTCTTTCAGTACTTCAGTAAAGTTCCTTACAAATGATGGTGAAACACAACAAATCTAACTTTTTGTATGCTATTTCGACCATTTCCCCCTAACATGTTCTTCCTAAATATTTATCCTGGAAAGTCAGTTTCACATCTCAGTATCTATACTAACTTACCTCCCCAGGGACACTTCTTCCATTCACAAGTCAAACTCACCACTGCCTCAGCCCCATTCTGCTTTGGCGGTCACTTCCTAAATTAAGTCGTCATACTGAGGTGGCTCTGACATTCATCCCTTAAGGCATATGTTTGTATTAGGTGACCAGAGCCATAGTTGGCTCATCTGGTGTCCAGTGCTGCTCCTCAGTCTCTCACACCTCAGTACTGTGTTGTGGAACAAAAAAAAATGGCTCTGCTCTGATGTGGCAGTCTTCCCTGGAGTACCACATCACTGCATAACACACACACACACACACACACACACACACACACACACACACACACACACACACACACACACACACACACACACACACACACACACACACACACACACACACACACACACACATCAACATGAGGAGAATAAAACCTGAGAAGAAAAGTCTATTGTCTGTATTCATGATCGAACCCTGGAACCCCTTACAGTTGGGGTGGCTGTCTCCTTCCCCCATCCTAGCAATGTTTCCTCAGCTGACACTGCTGAGATTAGTGTTTTGTTGGTAGTGGGAGTCTTCATATAGAATATTTCAGTATATTTTCCTCCAGTATGGCTGAGTATGCATTGATGTTTTACTTTAGTCAGTTTCACTTTACAAGTACAATTTGTCTGAGCTGAGTAAGTTGTTATTGTTATTGACTGTGTCACACTACTTTGACTGCTTTCAGGTGTTAATGCAGCTGTGGTCCCACTCCCTACCTCAGAAAAGAGAAGTAGCCATCAGCTGGTCATCCCAAAGAAAGTAATTTGAGAAGCTCAGGCCATGTAATGCCATAAGCGCATACAGCTGGTTTGTCACCAGTGGACTAGCTAACTTGGAACATACCAGTTAAACATCCAAGTCAGTCAGTTTCCCCATATCCTTTCTATTTCAGTGAACAGAAGGTAGCAATGTGAGTTTTTCTGCCCCTGTGGTTTATTACATCATTCAGTAAAATAGTATGATTATTTCTGTCTGGAAGTAATGTAGAACTTCACTATATTCTGAGAGACTGCCTTACATATTATCTGCAATTATACAGAGCTGAGTATATATTTTTTTGGTTATAGAGTTTAATTGTTGCTTAGATCTGTGTTGAAACTGTTGTCTCACTGTTCTGAGAGACTGATCGGCAAATATACAGCGCTGAGAATATTTTTTTGGTTTTAAAGTTTGTACTGTTAGTTTTTGCTTAGATCTCTGTTGAAACTGTTTTGTCCCACCCACCCTTGCTATTTTTGGTTTGTAGTTTAAATTTGGTGGCTTTTGCAGTTGCCCGCCCCACTGTAGATTTGATCTGGGACACTCCCCCCGTCCCATCTCTTTACCACATTCTACCTAATAAACTCTTTCTGCACTTGCTTTTAGTCCTTTTTAATTTAATTGCACCTTTTAAACTGTGTTTGGTCTAATATTGCTGCATACTCAAGTGTGCTAGCTTGCACTGCATGTGAGTTGTTTTTTACTACTGTTTTTGCTACTTTTCTGTAATAAAAAAAAAAAAAAAAAAAAAACTGTAAGCCTGTTTCCTACCTTTCCTGTAACTAGTGCTCCAGATACAGATTTGCTGTATCCATGACTGTATGTAAGCTTCTGAGTCCCCCAAGCCTTTCTGTGTTGGAGGGAAGCCTTCTAGCTTATCAGTGGGAGTGGTAAGCACTAGGTAACCTGTCTACCACATAAGTAGTGGTTCTGGCCCAGAATTTGTAGTTATTGGCCGTTTGGGCAGTCTCTTCCATCTCTCTCAACTTTCTGATTTGAAAGCCTGTATTTGCACTTGTTTCTGTCCTGTAACTCATCTAGTGCAGATACAGATTCTTAGTTTTAGCACTTAAATTTGGTTGTTCATGCTCAGCACTTGTTTAGAACTTGTAAGCACTAAATAAGCTACTAATTACTATAGCACTCTATCTTCGTCATTACCTAGAGGAAAACAGTTTTTGTACTTACTTTTCTCACTTGCTTAGAGAAAAACAGCTCTTGTACACACTTTCCTCACTTATCTAGAGTAAAAACCCTGCAACTCTCTTTTTGCGCGGTCTTGCGCACAGAGCAGCGTCGGTTAGTTGGGGTATACTATTCCCGGCCCCACAAAGTCTGCGCTGTAAATTTTCCCTTAGAACTAGGCAAGCCTCAACTCAAGTGCTTCAGATCAGCTGCTCTTATTGCAGCACTTGCAAAACAGAAATCAGCACTTGTCCTAATCTCCTAGACAGCACTATTGTTCTCCAAATTTCCTAGACAGCACTATTATAATATAGCATAAGACCCCCGATCGTCCACAGGACAAGTTCAATTTACTCTTCAAAGCATGTCCAGAGGTCAGCTTCAGGTGTACTCTCCAGTTCATCTGGTGAAATTGGGCATCCTGAGGCAATGTCACAACTGCCTCATGTATACAGACAACCCTCTCCTCTTACCTCTAGACACAAACACTTGTGAGAGATGCAAATACACAGCCAGACTGGAGGCTAAGCGCTCTCAACCCATGACTGTAACAGATAGTTAAGAGGATAAGGGACACACTTGCATCACACCTCCTGTCACACATGAATCTACAAAACAAGCACCGGCAAAACATACGCATAAATACACAAAAACATATTCGGAGGCATTAGGTACCAATCTGAAAAAGAAACAGTGCCCTCCAAAGCAATCAAGCAAGCAACCTGCACCCCCAAACACAAGCCAGAAAACACATAATTCACCTCAGCAGTGTGCCTCACAACAGCCCTTAAGGCAAAACACCATACCTAACATGCTAGTAATAGGAGACTCTATAGTAAGGCACACGGATGTTCCACTCACCAGGCTGAACAAGGAGAAGGTTACTGTCAGCTGCCTGTTGGGTGCTCGGATCTACCACATAACACAAGCACTTAGGTCACTCCATAACAAGTACAAGTATGACTCTGTCATTGTACATGTTGGTGTGAATGATTTAAGACGTACCTCCCTGGACTACATGAAAAGAGACATTGAGGAGCTCTCTGATCATGTAGCCCAAGCTGGTATGACCCTGACCTTGAGTAGCATACTACCTTCACCTAGAATGATACCACAATACAAAGACAAAATGATCCATTTCAACAATTGGCTAAGCTTCTGGTGTCATTCTAAGGGGATCCAGTGTCTGTCTGCCTGGGATGACATGATAGACAAGCCTTGCTGTTTTGCCAGAGACGGGTTGCACCTGTCACACCTAGGTTTTCGAATACTGGCCAAGGCTCTTGCCGTCCCCATAGTGCCTTTTTTAGGCAAGGCTCAAAGGACAAACCAACCACTGTAACCAGCACAGGTAACCAAAAACTAAGGGTAATGCTACTCAACGCCAGAAATCTCAACCTCAAAATGCACACACTCGAGGCTCTCCAGAGCATGGAGAAAATCACTGTTTGTGCAGTGATGGAAACCTGGTTCAAGGCTCAAGAGAGCACCCCAGCACTGCCAGGTTACAATTCATATCATACCTTCCGGCCTCAGTTACCAGATCGCAGTACAAAGGGCGGAGGTGTATCCATATTCATCAAGGATACCCATATCTCCAGGTTAGTAGCGCAGCATGATGCCCCAGAGATCATCCATGCGCATCTATCAGCAGGCAAATCCACATTTCAAGTCGTAGCTGGTTAAAGATCGCCCACCATGTCCCAAGATGCTCACTCTGCATTCCTTGAGACATTGGAAAATATAAAGGTCCTACCCAACACCATAATCTTGGGTGATTTCAACTACCCTGGTATAGACTGGGCGAACTACCAATGTTCCAACTCCTATGCTCAGTGATTCATAGAATTTATAAATTCAAATGCCCTTGAACAACTAGTATGTTCCCCCACTAGAGGGGACAACATATTGGATTTAATCATCACAAATATGGGTGCCCACTGTACCACACCCGTTATCACTCCCTCCTTGGTCAGATCTGACCACAAACTGATAACCCTGGACATCCTCACCCATCCACCTCCCCCAGTCAAAAAAACCATAGTCAAAAATGTTTCCAAAGCAAACTTCAAACTACTTGCATCCGAAATGGAAAGCTTCACTATTCCCAAGGCACTGTATATGCATCTTCAGGATTGCATGGACCGTGCTATCCCAAATAAAACTCCTTCCTCAAGCAAGAGGAAACCAGTCTGGTGGACCCCGGCCATAAGCAAACTTTACAATAAAAGGAGGAGACTTATACAAAAAAAGGCCAAATCCCAAGTAGAAAAATCATCCTTGATCAGCATTAGTAAGAAATTGAGGGCCCTCATCAAGTCAACTAAAGCTAATTTTGAAAAGAAAGTTGCCAAGGATGCCAAGGATAACCATAAGACCTTCTATGGCTACGTCAAAAACCTAAATGGCAATGCTCAGGTCTGTTCTGAGCTAGTACAAAATGCGACAAAATACACTGACCCTTCTGACATTGCCAACATCTTGGCTGACAGGTTCAGTGCAAATCCCCCCCGCCCTCACCAACTACAGGGCCTATTACCATTCCAGGGGATTGTGTAAGTCCAATTATTACTGATACGTTGGTTAACAAGGCTCTATCTAAAGCTAAAACACTGCCTCCATGGGACCAGATGGTGTCCCAGGCTGTGTCATACGCGAGCTCCAAAAGGAATTAACCCTGCATCTTAATACCCTGTTCAGTCTCAGCCTCTCCACAGGATATGTGCCCAGAGAATGGCGCATGGCAACGGTGGTCCCGCTACACAAGGGTGGGGCCACAACTGACCCTGGGAACTACCGACCAATAAGCCTGACCAGTCTGATCTGTAAGGCTATGGAGCGAATCATTATGGAACTCATAAATGGAGAGATTGGGAACCTACAGTCACTGGACCCCACACAGTTCGGCTTCTTCGAGGGAAGATCATGCCTCCTGAACCTGGTGGATTTCTTTGAGACAGTTACTGAGGCTATAGATAAGAGAAAGGAGGTACACACGGCTTACCTTGACCCTGCTAAAGCATTTGACACCATTCCCCATTCGAGTATTAGTATTATTGATAAGCTCACCAGCCTGGGCATAAACCCTTACATCACAAGATGGATCGCAAACTGGCTCTCAGACAGATCCCATAAAGTAAGAGTAGTGGGATCTATGTCCGAATCCAGACCAGTAATGAGTGGTGTGCCTCAGAGCTCTGCCCTGGGGCCCCTCCTGTTTGGCATATACTTCTCAGAAGTATAGGCAAGCACGGAAGGGCTGTGGTTGACTAAGTTTGCGGATGACTGCAAACTGGGTGCTATAATAGAGTCTCCGGCCGACATGGAGATCCTCCAGAAGGGCCTAAATGAGACTGATGCATGGTGCCAAAGCCATGGTCTCAAGCTAAATGCAAAAAAATGCATAGTAATCCCCTTTGGAAAAAACAGAGTATCCGCAAACTACAACATAGGAGGTAATCCCCTGAAATCTGAAGAAGAAATAAGGGATCTAGGGACCCAAGCAGATAGCCAGCTTTCCTTTGATAACCATGTTGCCAAAGTGGTTAGAAAATCCTTCTATGTGACCCATCTGATCATAAAAGGGTTCGCATCAAAATCTAAGGATGTAATGGTGCCCCTCTACTCTTCCCTCATCAGACCCATTATTGAGTACAATGCATCAATTGGAATGTACCTGGCTAGACATCTCCAGCAGCTGGAGAGACCACAGAGATACCTAACCAAGAGAATTACTGGCCTCAAACAGTTGCCCTATGCAGCACAATTGAAAAAGCTAAGACTGTTCTCTGTTGCATACCACTTTCTCAGAGGCGATCTCTGTCTAACGTACAGAGCCATGTCCAACCCAGAATTGTTGAACATGCTCCATCTTAGCAAAACCAAATCTACTCGAGCTACACGCTCTAGGGATATAAACCTCAACACAACAATGAATAGAACATGCTGGAGGGATAGATTCCCTTCGCAGAGACTTCCCTTACTATGGAACAGGGTCCCGATCTACATAAGACAGAGCCCCTCACTATCACTCTTCAAGAGGAACCTTGATGAGTGGATGGGTAACAGAAAGTTCACACTGGGGATCACACCAACAGCACTACTAGATAGGGGCCAAGGGTACTAGCTGCTAGTACAAAGGTCTAGGGAACTACTAAAGGGGCGGTGAATACCGCACAATGTGGCTGGGCTAATATATGCCTTCGAACAGATAGCTCAGTACCAACCTATGAACCTATATAGATGCCTTTTGTTAAATGTGACCAGAATCTACTTAAAAACCAATTTGTGTATATGTATTGACATTCATCTGCTTAACTAATAGCCATGTATATGGTTGTGAAAGTAAAGCATGATGTTCTTCCTGAAAAAATACAACTATTGGAAAATTTGTGGCACATTAACCTGCTTTTGGAGAAGATCATGTCTGAAAAATACATGCACAAAACAAAGTGCATGTCATTTGTGAGGCTATGGATTATATAGTCAGCTGTGCTTAGATTGATATCAGATCACTGTATTCATAAAACATTGTACATATGGAGGACAGTTGTATGTAGATTAGTTGGAATGTTTTGTTTCTCTTTTATTACTTTATTGGGAAGGAGGTAAGGAAACATTTTTGATGATGGAGGGTAGTGATATGTTTTGCTTATGACAATGTAATTGATGAGGTAGGAAAGGTGTGGTGCTTTATAATATTTCATGTAGTTGCTGAGGGTAGACGGGCTTCTGTTGTCTTACAGCTTGGAATTGCACACCCATACCCTTAGGTACTGGATAGTACTGCATGCTGTCTTATTGCTGATGGTACTTCAGATCCATTTCCTGGTAGGGTCGTTACTCTTCTATGTCTCAAGTTGTATATATGTGTGTGTGTATAATAAATATATATATACATATATATATATATATATATATATATATATATATATATATGTGTGTGTATATATATATATATATATATATATATATATATACATACATATATATATATATATACATATATATATATATATGCATATATTACATAGGTTCATGGGTGTGTACTAGCCTAATGGCCCTGGAGCCTTTACAAGCCTAGCCCATAGAAGTGCCCTGGCATCATGCTGCCCGACGTTAGTTACTAGTGCCTCTATCAAGAAGAGCCACTGGAGTGATCCCCGGGGTGAACTTTCTGTTACTCATCCATTCATCAAGATTTCTCTTGAAGAAGGACAGCAAGATGCTCTGCTTGACATGTATGGGAAGTTTATTCCAGAGCATGGGCAGTCTCTGGGTGAGGAACTTGTCCCTCAAGCATGTTCTGTTGATTGTGGTAATGAGGTTAAGGTCTCTGGAGCATGTGGTGCGGAGGGATTGGGATTTCTTTAGATGTAACATTTCTAACAGAGTTGGGTCAGACATGGCTTTGTATGTCAAGTAGAGATTGCCTCTAAGTAGGCGATATGAGACCTAGAATAGCTGGAGTCTTTTGTGTCTGTCCATGTAGGAAATGTGTTTAATGCCTACGATCCTCTTCATGAGGTGCACACACGCGCGCATGTGTATGTGTGTGTATATATATATATATATATATATATATATATATATATATATATATCCCATTTATTTGTTTGGACTTTGAAAATATCAAACAAATGGCGGCAGAAGAAAAATATATGGATGGTATTTGCCCTTTCCCAGCTGTAGTGCAATTTCAGAGTTAGTATATATAATTAACAGGGGAGCTCCATTATAAAACATGTATTTTTTTTTGTTTCATTGTTTTACAATTCAGCAATTTAGGATTGATGATTTGACTTTTCAGACATTTGAATGCTGGATTAAATGAAAACTAGATCGATATATGAATATATAAAATACCAGACCTCAATAATGCAAGGGATTTGGTGGGATGTTTTGAGCACCCCCACAAGGTTAAATATAGTCATGATCCAATAATAAATGAAAGTAATACAGAACTGCCTTTTGTGAGTGTATATATGAGAAAATATTTGTACAGCTATATGTGCATATTATTATTATACCATTGTATACACTTGCTTTCATTTATACAGATTTTAGTGCAATGAATACTCACTGTATCTTAGTGGAATATTGAACAGTTTCATTCTGTGTTGCTACAGTTCTGTTGCAGAGTTTGATTTTAGAGGACCAGATGGATCAAGCGGTGTGAATCCTTAACTGATCTCTGTTCTTGTGACTCCACAGTGTGAGGAAATATGGAGTCCTGTTGTTCTGCCACCTGTTTGTAGAAAATCAATGCCCAGATAATCCCTTCTTTTCTGGGCAGAGAGATGTTTTAGAATGTACACTATTTTAATAAATTCTGATATTGTTTAATTGTTTATATTGAAAAGTATTTGATACGTCTGAGTCAGAATTTTTTTCTGATGCTCTTTATGTATGACTTTGTAAAGACACAAAAAAAATAAGGAGAAGATAAAAGTGGTACAGTTTAGAGAGTAGATATGTAGTAGCAAAACAGAACATGCCTGCAGTATAATGTCCTTTGTAATTCCCAGTTGGGTCTTCGAAGGCCTTTGTGAAGCAGTATCTAGAAAGGCTGTTTTGGTGGTAGGGTGGTGAATGATCTCTGTTTCAGATTATTATTTCTAGGGGGTAGAAAGTGATGAATGGGGACGGTGCTGATCGGGACAGCATCAAGACAGAATAATGGGGTTGGGAAGGAAGAGGAGGCAAAAAGGATAGGGTTAGTAGTCATTGAAGTCATTGGAGAAAGTGATCCAAGGGGCCTACATCAGGAGATTCTATCAGCACAAGCACTGATTGTAAGAGTCTACTTTTTCACAGTAGACTTCTGTACAGAAAGCTTTACTTGACCAGTTATATGGGCATTTCCAAATCTAGACTGTAACCAGTGTACTGTAGACATGCATATTTTTTGGTTGCTGAAAACTGGCTGCTACTGAGGCAAAATGGGTGCAGTTCAAACTGTAGTGTTTTGGTTTGGAGACCCATATATGACATAATATAGTTGCTGACATTAATCCAGTAGGAGAGAAAGCAAAAAGTATTGGTGCGGGTAAACCATTTACAGTCCTGGACCACACAAATGTTCTTACTATGTTTGAGATAAGATGTCGCATCATACCTCTCAACCTCTTAGCACAAGACATATAGAAAAAGCCAAATATAATTAAGGGACAAAGGCCCCAAAAATAGCTATAGATTTTAAATATTGCTCTTATAAACCTAGAAAATTACAAGCATGAAAGGTTATATGTTACTCTGTATTTTCTGAATAATATGAAATCTGAAACTCCAATGTCTGTCATTTATTGAATTCAGTTCTCACTGATTTCCCGGAAAACCACAAATTTTATGAGGAACAGACCAAAAATATGAGGCAAAGATCTGGACATTCAGCAAACATCTGGACAGTTGAGATGTATGTGTCACAAGCAACCCCTTAAATTGTCTCACCTACCACACATACTAGAGGATATAATAACATAAGAAAGAGTAAACAGATCTAGTGGTATCCCAGGCTGTGCATCTATTGAGCAAAATGCTAAGCAGAGTACAACAAGAATCTTAATACCTTAGCCATAGCCTTCCAGGAGTACACAACATGTTTGTTAGTCGGCCTTATGAATTTGGATGCCATCGTAAATGTGAGAGATAAGAGCTGATGACCCTGTACTGGTCATGTTTTCTAACTTGAATGGTACACTCTATGGTACGCTATCCATTTTGGTAGAGATGATGACCCTGTACTGGTCATGTTTTCTAATTTGAATGCTACACTCTGTGGTACAGTATCCATTTTGTTAGATGATGATGACTCTGTATTGGTATGGTATCCATTTTGTTAGAGATGATGACCCTGTGCTGGTCATGTTTTCTAACTTTAATGCTACACTCTATGGTATGCTATCCATTTTGTTAGAGCTAATGAGCCTGTACTGGTCATGTTTTCTAACTTGAATGCTACACTGTGTTGTATGCTATCCATTTTGTTAGAGCAGATGACCCTGTACTGGTCATGTTTTCTAACTTGAATGCTACACTCTGTGGTATGGTATCCATTTTGTTAGAGATGATGTACCCTGTACTGGTCATGTTTTCTAGCCTGAATGCTACACTCTATGGTACGCTATCTGTTTTGTTTACAGTGGTGTCCACTTCCCTTAGCAGCACAGTTACCTAGCCAACTACTGCCTGAGGTCTTGAAAAGTAGAGACAAAAATCTAGACAAGTAATTAGCATCAAATTTTAATACCAAATAGCAGATAACTCTTTCTACTTCCAGTAGGAATGTGGGATACTCCTCAGAAACACATTTAAAAAACTGAGTGGTAAAAAGAGATGGACAAATATAACCACATTATCAAAGAGGCAGTATAAAATGTGTAGAATTTAATGAACTGTATTGCAAAATTCTACCAACAAATTCATTTTTTTTTTGCTTCTGAAGAACAAAAATATAAAATGTGCATTTTCTTTCTTTAAATTAGGGTCTATATTAGAACATCGAAGTTTCAAAACTTCGAATATTCTAATATCGACCCCTATTTAGCGAAAACTGAAAATACCGAAGCAACAGAAAACCAAATGTTTTCCTAGGGAAAGAATTTGGTTGTCCATTTCTGTTGCTTCGGTATTTTCAGTGCTGTGGTGGAAAGTTACGGGTCGGGTTCAGGTAAGTGTGCGATTGAGTGTGGGTTAGGTTAGTTAGGGTTAGGGTTAGGTATGTGTGTGATTGTGTGGACGTGAGGGTTAGTGCGGGTTAGGTGAGTTAGGGTTAGGGGGCGGGTCAGGTAAGTGTGCGATTGTGTGGACGTGAGGGTTAGGGCGGGGTAGGTGAGTTATGGTTAGGGCGTGGGTGAGGTGAATGTGCAATAGTGATGGACCTTAGGGTTAGGGTTTGGGTTAAGGTAAGTGGATAGTTAGTGGTGTGTGTACAGTTTAGTGTAGGGTTAGGTGTAAGATTTTAGGTGTATGTGTGTGGATTGCTGTTTGTTTGGTGTGCTTATGTTGTATGTATGCGTTTTGGAACAGCAAATTTTTTCCCTAGAAAAAATTTGCTGTTCTGTATGTTCGATGTTTTCAGCTTTTGCTGAATAGGGGTCGATATTAGAACATTCAAAGTTTTGAAATTTCAATGTTCTAATATAGACCCTTAAATTATTGGTACCTCTAGTATGTTGGTCATGTACTATGTTTTTTTTTTTGTGTACTAGAGAGTTTCAGAAATCACATGTGATGAAGGTGATTTAAAAAACTGTGTGAAGGGGTAAGTTAAGCCTGAAAATAGAGACATACCTGAAAAAATAGGTACATTATTTGCAGGGGTAAATCAGGCCTGAAAACAGGTACATTCTTCCAACACAGCAACAGTTGAGAGAGCTGCTCTAAGCTAGTTTATAAAACAAGCAAAAATTTAACAAATCCTTGAAAAATCTTGAGGTTGTGAGTTTGTGGAAACAAGGAGATATTATTGATCTAGACAGGAAAACGTTTCTTGTAGCCAATTTATAATCCATAAAACAATGCAGAGGTTGGCACAGAGGTTTAATGCCAGCTACTATATTTCCATGAGGAACGCTAGCAAACCCTTGCAAAAGATCTGACTAGATCTCATCTACTGTGAGTCCCAGAGCAGATGACATTAACATTAGTACAGCATGCAGTTAAAGTGTTTGGGCAACATTAATTATTAACAGGCTCATGTTGTGGAGGTTCCAAGACATTTAGGGGAATACCTAGCTGATAACTGATGCATGCTTGAAAGGTTTGTCAGTAATGAAGGCCAGACTGATGATGCTTTATTATCTGAGCATGTATTCCCCTTTTATAAATATGCATCACTAACATATGTTTCAACAAGCAAAATGTAACTTTCAGCCAAGGATTTTTGAAACAAGTGAAGTAAGATAGGTACTGAGTGTACTAAATATTTTCAGAAATATTCCAGGTAGTTTTGTTGTGAGCAGAGCAGGAGACTGATTTAAACTTACCAGATGTTTCCATCTCAATTTTATTTGTATAAGTGGACAAGTATTAGGAGTAACATTATAGTAGCCTAATCCTTGGCATATTTTCACTTGTTATCTTATATTTAATTGCTGTAGCTCACATATTCCTTAAAGTGCTAATATAATAGGAATAGAAAGCTGTAAGATGTGCTTTTATTGCCAGGCCTTTTGTTGCTTATTTTCCTTTCTTTAGAGGAAGATTTAAACCTATAATAATACAATATGGGTATGGTATATACTCTTGTGAGATCTCATTTTAATCTAAAGTTTCTGAACTTTCCTGTTGCACCAGCATGAGTGTTAACACCCGGTATCATCTGATAGAAACCCTATAAGAAAACAAGCATGAGTAAATTGGAAGGATTACAACAAAAATATACCAAGGGTATCCATGGATGTGAAAATTTAAGTTATTATGAAAGACTAAAATATCTAAACTTGTACAGTGTCTTTTACGGATATCTAAGACGAGATCTTATTCAGGTATATAGGGCATTTAGTGACAACTACTTCTGGGAATGTTTGGGGTTAACAAAAAGTACTAGAAAATCATCAGACAAGCTATGTAGGAGATTCTATAGGAATGAGAAGTGTACTAATTGGTTCTTTGAGTAGCTGATGCATGGAACAGACTACCAGATTACATTAAAGCAAGTACTAGTTTTGATATTTTTAAGAACAGCTTGGATATTTATTATGGGAACAAAGTATTTTGGTATATTGGCAAGCTAGAAGGGCATTAATGCCTGTGCTTGAAATATTTTTATATTAGATTATAGATTATATTAGATACAAATCTGATTGTAAGAGCCAAAATATAAAGGCTCACAGTCTAGTCTACTTAAACTTGGCTGCACAAACATGGTATCCAGTGTGTACTGCCAGTGGTAGATAAATTAACTACTTGAGTTTGAGTTCAACATTATACATTCAAGAGATTAACATCAGCCTTCCTGGCAAGTACTTACAATTCTTGGTTGTTGCTGGAGTAATTTAAATTGATTGTAGGAAGAACAAATTGATCTAAACAGCTCATGAAAACCTAACCAAACTAGCCTTCCTCTGTGGCACAGAGGAATGAGGTCCTAAGTGCGACCCAGATTCAGGTAGCAGCATAGCTGCTACTGGAGGGCAGGAGTGAGAAGACAGTGCTGGGGGGTTAACTCTGGTGTGTCACTAGCAAGAGCACTAAGTGATGCTCAAATGGAACATGAGCCTAGATAGCACACTTTATTGTAGTCAGTGCCTGTTTGCACATAGCAGCATGTGACTGTGCATGTGCGTACATGTGTGTGCGTACATGTGCGCGCGCGGGTGTGTGTGTGTGTGTGTGTGTGTGTGTGTGTGTGTGTGTGTGGAGACATGTATGCTTCACCAAGATAATAGGCAGCATTTGTAAAGCTCAAGGGAGCCAGTGACAGGAAACAGCTCCAGGGGTAGGGTGCTCCACAGGACCAACTAGCTGCTCCACTCCTTATTACCTAAGTCGTGCAGCTGGGAAATGAATGGGCTGATAGAGCTATTCAGGCAGGAATGTCTGGGCCGTTGGGCTCACTCCTAGCCTGGGAATGCTCTGTTGTCACCCAATGAAGTGAATAGAATAACAGAGTACAGATAATGGAGCCATCAAGCAGGGTTCCTAAGGCTGGGCATAGAAAAAAGGGAAGATTAAAAACAACAAAACTTATCATTATCCTGAGATAATAAACAAGCAGATATATGTTGGTGCTCAGACATGTTTTGTTGCAAATGCAGTATAGATGTTTTCTGTTAGCCGCTATGCTGTTTGTTGCTGTAACTCCTAACATCACATAGTAAAAATCTCATGGAACTTGTAAGAGTAATAATTTTTGGGGTGGTTTCCAGAAACACTTCATAAATCTAGTCAACTTTGAAAACAAAATCTTATTGTCACTATGACGCGTGCACTGGCTTTTACAAAAAAAAAAATATTTTCCTACCATCTTTTTGCCACATCTGTTTTTTATGTAAAAATGTCTCCATAACCAGTTCTTAAGTCTTGACAGCTTATTCAAAACTCGGTTACTAATAGAGGGATATTGGTCATAGCTACCTGAAAACCACCAACTTTCAAAGACTTGACTATGTCTAAAAAAATGATATTTTTCTGGTCTAGAGAATGCCTGCCAAGGAAATTTATTTATTATTTATTATTATTATGTTGCAGTTAGAAAATATTTAATGTTACTGGAATTTAGCCTAAATAATGTTTCCTTGATATCATTTAAACTCTGCCCTTTAAGAAGTAACTGTAATTTGGTATTTCTTCATTCCCTGAAGCTGATTTGTTTATTATCAGTCATAGAGTCAGCTAAAATTAACATTACGTTTTGCACCAGCCATCACTGTTTAGACTATGTTCAGTATTAGTGTTAGTAATGTTATTAAATGGCTTAGATATATTCAAATCCAAAAATGGTACTGTATTACTGAGAGAGAGCAATAATACCACTGAGAGTGAACATCCATTTCTGAAATATTCTCGTTTGTTTATTTATTTGACTTTATTAACCAGGTTAGAGCACAAATTTCAGTCTCTGCCTAGGATACATTCCAAAAGTACAGAGAGATAAATGTTCCAATACAAAGATTAATGCAAAACAAGTTGATACAATTAACAACAGAGAACACTGTAATACACACTGTAATTAAGAGGCAGAACATTAGTGTATACATAGTGGAAGATGGATAGGTAGTTAGTGTTGAACTGAAAAGGATGGAAGAAATAGGAAGGGATTCCGAAATGTTGCCGGAGATGTGGTAATGACATTTGGCTGCTGCTTTGAGATGTGCCTTAAGCTGTGGTCAGTATAGTGAGTAGGAACGTGTTCCATTTGGGAGGCTGAAGTGGCTGTCAGACTTAGATGGTATGCACCTGATGATGAATCTGGTATGTTAACATGAGCCTCAAAGGACAAGTTATTAGCTCTCCTAGTATTGTCATAGGTTAGGTCACCCAAGTAAAAATTAGTTTGAACATTATTCTCTATATTCAATGCTTTGTGGCATTTCACCAAATTATTACTCAAATTACATGTGGTCATAAGGATTTATTTAACACCCTACCCATTCCATAGCCCCATGCCCAACAGTAGTGACATAAAACCATTAAATATGAGTGTGTCTGTTATGTGTACCCCTTGAGTGTTTATAAGCTTACGATGCATGCCCTCAGTATCACCATCTGTGTTGTTATCCCAGGCTTAATACTCCCCTCCTTTTTCACCCCCCCTCCCCCACCAGACTCAGGTCACCTAGATCACAATCAGGGATTTTTGCCGCAGTGATTTTAAAAAACGTATCATATTAGGTCTGGAGGTAAGGGATGAGTTGCATTCCAGATTGAGGAGAGGCTGCAGTGGCAGCTAATTGTCTGCAGCAGAGAAGCCAAAATTGTAAAAAAGAAAAAAAAGTAATCCGTTATAAATTACAGCATCTTTGAGAATGCTGCTTCTATTATTTGAAGACACAGAGCTGCCTAACTTCACTCAAAATCCCTTGTCACAGTTGGCTGTACTAACAGAGTTGAATAAAGTTCTCCTTAGGCCCTACTCTGATTGTTCTCAGTCTTTTGAAGAAGGTTTGAATGATCGATCTATAGCTATTTCACTAAAGACTGGATGACATTATTAGACTGAAATGGCACTTCAGAGAAAATCGAAGATTCTCTCTACAGTATATTTACCTTAATGTTTGGTATATTAAAGTGTCGAAGGGTAGATAGGGGTCACACTCTGAATCAGCAGAGAAAATATTTCATTTTATTATGAGTTTTCACTGAAATACTTGTTTCGGTTTAGTGGCATTGACTGGTATCCAGTGAAAAATCAGTTGTGTATGAATGAACTTGTAACTGTCCTGAAGTATTTTGAAGAGCGCAACATTAGATAGTTGGTAAGACAGTACTTCTAACACTGAAACGTATTTACTTTGATACTTGCAATGCCCCACAGGCTTGCAAGGAGTCGTGCATCACAGGAGCACTGACGTGCATTTACATCTGCAGATATGCTTGATATTAGATTTTGACATGCTTCAACTAAGTGCATGTGAAATAAAGAGCTTCAGTCTAATGGATGTGGACTCGCATGTTTAGAGGACTAGTGTCATAGTCACACTCTGTATTGCAATACTGCTATGGGGGGCATTGCCAGGAAGAGGTAGCTTCATTTGCAAAAATGCTTCTATCACTTGCCTCTTCCCTACTAATAATGTGAAGGAGCTAGTAGGAAATGTCAGTCTTTTAGATGACAAAATTAACTGCATCTTGTCTCTACTGTTAAATTTTTCAGCTACAGAAAAGTGGTGTCAGTAGAATGATCATCCTCTTTAAGCACAAGTTTGACACTTGCTATTTGGCAGTCAGTACTGTTGATGAAAGTAAGCACTTTAGTAAAGAAACTAGACCAAGATCTGTACTTCTGCCTGAACTAGGAGGACCTAAGAAAATAGCATTCTGCACTTGGAGGTGTCAGACTGCATGAAAGCAATTTTTTTTCATGTTTGAGTAAAATATTCTGCAAAACTAAGAAGTGGTATTTCAGAAGGTGCTAGATAAAGCCATGCAACCAAACACACACAAACACAGAAAATGTCTACAGACATGGACCCCTTGGCCTACTTTATCTACCCAGTTTCCATTGTATGGTGATATTACATACTCCACTTGCCCTCTCATTTCCACTGTTACATGAGTCCTCTATACCTTGTACTGGTTTAACATTGACACATAGTCTAACTTTATTTCATGTGTTTTTGTTGCATACTGTGTTACCATTTTTTGTTTTGCTGTCTTGGAATTCTGAATTTATTTAACAAAAAGGGACAAGTAGCTGATCCCTCCTCCAACACAACTCAAGAATGAACCAAAACCAGGCTCACATGTAGTGGCTGGACATGTGGATCCAGTGTCAGCACTAGTGGACAGCACAAAGATAAAAATGCTGACCAGGAAGGGAAAGACAAAGAGAAATGCTCTTGAACAGAATGTGTTTAAAAACAATCATCCCTAATCATGGGAAAGAGGCAGCTTACCTTCCAAACAGACATGGAGCTGCTAACAAAACGAAGCAGCAGCTGAGATTTGTTTATGAAAGCTACAGAAAACTAGTATCTAAAATGCCACAGCAAGAGATGCTAGCAGTACTGCCACACCCGTCTGTTATGGGGGAAGTGAAATGTGAAAGAAAAATGTTTATTTGTTATTAATTACTAAAGAGGCTTTCATGCCAGAACTGATGCTGACAAATGTGCCAGATTGGACTTGTATTCCTTTTATTTTAAGTAATATGTTGATGGGCTACATGTTGACAACATCCCAATGCCTGAGAGTGATCTAACTCCCTCCTTTAGGAATGCATCCTTGGCTAACCCATTCATCTGAATCCCATTTCATCATCCTGCCAAATGGCCAATGCATGTCATTAGGTATAGTGAAAGAGTTGTTATAATAGTCATTACTTCTTGGTATCACTGTGGCATTAATCCTTCAGCTCCAGTCATCATAGCTGTAGTACATTATTATCTCCTTTTTTGGGGGGGGGGCTTCCTCAGTCTGACCCTGCTTGGCATTGCTATCTTCACCCTTGTTCGACATGCATGTTTGGGTGGTGCCGTGGTGGGTACATTCTTGTCACTATTCTAGCTTCTTTCCTAATGTATTTGCATATTCTTCAGTGCACACTGCATACCATTTCTTCGCCCATTGTCTGAGAAGGGTTAATTAATGGCCAGCAACCCCCCCCCCCCCCCCAACTCCTCTGGAGCAGAAAGTAATTGCTGGCCTTTAGACTCTCCTCTTCCTTCACCAGTCTGTCATTTACAGTCTCTGAATTTAATTCCAAGCCTGGATTACTGCTCACTGTCAGGTTCCCCGCTTGTGTCTCACTGACCAGAACAACACTTTGCTTCATTTTATATGGCAGTTCACTAATTTGGTGATGTTTGCATGGGAGTGGTAAGCACTAGGTAACCTATCTACCACATAAGGAGTGGTTCTGGCCCAGAAATTCTAGTTATTGGCCGTTTGGGCAGTTTTTCCATCTCTCTCAACTTTCTGATTTAAAAGCCCGCATTTGCACTTGTTTCCTCCCTTTCCTGTAACTAGTTTAGTCCAGATACAGATTCTTAGTTTTTGCACTTGAATTTGCTTATTTGTGATCAGCACTTGTTCAGAACTTGTTGTAAGCACTAAATAACGTACTAATTACTACAGCACTCAACCTTCCTCATTACCTAGAGGAAAACAGTTTTGGTACTTACTTTCCTCACTTGCTTATAGAAAAAACAGCTCTTGTACTCACTTTCCTCACTTATCTAGAGGAAAATAGTTTTTTATTCAGGCATGTCCAAGGGTCATCTCCCAGTCCTGTCTATCTGATGAATCTGGGCATCTTGGGCCAATGTAGAAATTGCCTCATGTACAAAGACAGCCCTCTCCTCCTACCACCCAACACTACAACCTGTGAGAGATGCACTTATCTAGCAAAACTGGAGGTAAAGCTCTCTCCAATCAAGACAAGAGGAGAAGGTAAATACTTGCACCATACCACACTCATCACATAGTCTCACTAAATCTACACCACCAAAATCTACACATAGAAACACAAAAACATTCGCGGAGGCTCTCAATACAATCTGTCTAAGCAACAGAGACCTCCAAAGCAGAAACACAAGTAGCCTCCATCCCCCAACACAACCCAAATGACACATAGCCCGCAGACTCAGTGTGCCACTCAACCACAGCCAATAAGGCAAAACAACATACCCAACACACTAGTCATAGGTGACTCTATAGTCAGGCACACTGATGTCCCACTCACCAGGCTAAACAAGAAGAAGGTTACTGTTAGCTGCCTGTCAGGTGCCAGGATCCACCACATAACCCACGTACTCAGATCACTCCACAACAAGTACAAATATGACTCTGTCATTGTCCATGTTGGTGTGAACGACCTGAGACATACCTCGCTGGACTACATGGAAAGAGACATGGAAGAGCTCTCCAATCTTGTAGCCCAGGCAGATATGACCCTAGCCCTGAGTAGCATTCTGCTATCACCCAGAATGATGCCGCAGTACAAGGACAAAATGATTGACACTTTGGCTAAGCTTTTAGTGCCATTCTAAAGGGATCCAGTATCTGTCTGCTTGGGATGACATGGTCGACAGACCATGCTGCATTGCCAGAGATGGCCTGCACCTGTCGCCTCTGGGATTTTGGATACTGGCTAAGGTTCTTGCTGCCCCATAGTGCTTTTTTTAGGCAAGGTTCAAATGACAAATTCACCACCGTAACAGGAACAGGCAAGCAAAAACTCAGGGTGATGCTACTCAATGCTAGAAGTCTAAATCTCAAAATGCACTCACTCAAGGCACTCATTAAAATGGAGAACATTGATATTTGTGCAGTGACTGAGACCTGGTTCAAGGCTCCAGGGAGCACCCCTGAACTACCAGGCTATAACTCATACCACACTTTTCGGCCATGTAACCTGGACCGGAGCACCAAAGGCAGAGGTGTGTCCGTATTCATTAAGGATATCCACACCTCCAGGCAAGTTGCTCAGCATAATGCAGCCGAGGTTATCCAAGTGCAACTAACTCTGGGCAAAACTGCAATCCAAATTTTAGCTTGCTACAGATCACCCACCAAGGGTCATCTCCCAGTCCTGTCTATCTGATGAATCTGGGCATCTTGGGATTCCCACTCCTCTTTTCTTGATGTACTGGAAAATATTAGGGTTTAACCAAACACCCTAATAATGGGCGATTTCAACTACCCCACCATTAACTGGGAAAACTACTCATGTACCAACTCCTTCGCTCAACGCTTTCTGGAATTCATAAACTCCAATGCCCTGGATCAACTTATCCACACCCCTACCAGGGGCAACAATATCCTAGATCTAGTCATTACCAACATGAGTGACCGGTGTTCCACACCTGAAGTCAATGCCTCATTGGTGCGATCTGACCATAAGCTAATTACCCTAGATATCCACATCCTGCCCCCATCCCCATTAAGGAAACCATGGTAAAATTTTTTTCCAAAGCCAACTTCATGCTTCTTAAGACAGAAGTGGAGAACTTCATGACACCCATGCAGATGGACAATACAGCTACAACTACTGAATCCTACACAATTGCACTTTATAAGCACTTACATGAGTGCATGGATTGTGCTATCCCAAACAGAACCAAGATGCTATCCTCCAAAAAAGGAAGCCAATCTGGTGGTCCCCTGCCATAAACAAACTGTACAACAGAAGGAAGAAACTGTTGCAAAAGAGAGTAAAATCCCATGAGTGGAGGAGCTCCCTGGTCAGCCTCAGTAAGAAGCTGCGATCACTGATAAAATCCTCCAAAGCTAGTTACGAAAACAAAATCACCACTGATTCCAAAGACAACCACAAAGCATTCTATAGCTATGTCAAGAATCTCAATGGCAACACTCAGATCTGCTCTGAGTTACAGCACAATGGCACTAAATATACAGACCCAACTAATATTGCCAACATCCTGGCAGATAGGTTCAGTGCTAACTTTACCCCCCTCTCACCCCCTAAAGAGCCCATCTCTATACCGGAAGAATTCAAAGTTCCTGTAATCACAGCTGCACAGTTAAAAACCACACTCTCCAAAGCCAAGAACACAGCATCCATGGGACCATACAGCATCCCAGGCTGCATTCTACATGAAGTACAGAATGAACTGGCACCCCACCTAAGTACCATGTTCAATCATAGCCTCACCTCAGGCTTTGTGCCTGCTGAATGGTGCACAGTGATGGTTATCCCACTCCACAAGGGGGAAGCCACCACGGACCCCAGGAACTACCACCCCATTAGCCTGATGAGCCTGGTCTGCAAGGCCATGGAATGTATTATCATGGAACTTATAAATAAAGACATTGGTAATCTCCAAACTCTGGACCCCACCCAGTTTGGGTTTGTAAAAGGCAGATCATGTCTCCTAAACCTGATAGACTTATTTGAAGCAGTCACCAAAGCCGTTGACAAGGGTAAAGTGGTTCACACAGCCTATCTAGATCTTGCCATCCCCCACTCTGGAATTATAGATAAACTCACTAAACTAGGTATAAGTCCCTATGTCACAAGATGGGTGGCCAACTGGCTCACTGACAGAACCTACACTGTGAAAGTAGCAGACTCCAAATCCAACTTCAGACCACTGACAAGTGGAGTACCACAGGGTTCAGTCCTGGGTCCGCTCCTGTTTGGTATCTACTTGTCTGAAGTACAGGCTAACACAGAAGGTCTTTGGCTAACGAAGTTTGCAGATGACTGCAAACTAGGAGCCATAATCGAAACTCCTAATGATGTGGACATCCTACAAAAGGATCTTGACTGTCATACATGTTACATACATCTGAGACAGATGCCTGGTGTTAAAGCCATGGCCTCAAGCTCAGTGCTAAAAATTGCATTGTCATCCCCTTTTGTAAAAACTCTGTACCCATGAACTACAACATAAGCGGTAGTATACTTAACACCAAAAGTATGATAAGAGACCTTGGGACATAGGTGGACAGTAACCTCTCCTTTGATATTCACATCGCCACAGTAGTCAGGAAATCCTTCTACGTGGCACACCTCATCACAAAAGGTTTCTCATCCAGAAAAAAAGAGGTCATTGTTCCCCTCTACTCATCACTCATTAGACCCATTATAGAGTACAACGCCCCTTTTGGTATGTACCTCACAAGACATCTGCAACAACTGGAAAGGCCACAGAAATACCTCACAAAAAGGATTACAGGCCTCAAACAGATGCCCTATGCAGACCGTCTCAAAAAACTCCAGCTTTACTCCGTCGCATATTTCCTTCTCAGAGGTGATCTCTACCTAACATACAAAGCTATGTCAAACCCAGAGCTGTTGGACATGCTCCACTTAAAGAAGTCCCAATCCCTCCGAGCTACACGCTCTAGGGACCTAAACCTTGTCACCACAATAAACAGAACATTTGGGATCTACCTGGATTTATAAATACTGAATTGTGACTCCTGTTTCAACATGACCCAAATCTGAATAACTCGACAGCAGGATAATTGCAGAGTAGGGGATTTATAAGAAAACTTAAGGGGTACGTTAGATAAATAAGAACAGATGCAGAAGAGAATGGAGAGCCTTGACCATAATTATATTCAATTTGAAGGAGAATATTTTAGGCAGACCAGGGGGGTGGCTATGGGGGCATCTTGTGCCCCCATTTTCGCCAACCTGGTCATGCTTGAATGGGAAAATCAATTCCTTTTTCCAAGTGAGTATTTTAAAAACATTTCCCTTTATTCCAGATATTTGGACGACCTATTCATTATATGGAAGGGTCCGACTGATGACATCATGAGATTTATTGACTACATAAATTCCAGCACTGATTTTTTAAGATTTACATTCAAGAAAGAAAAATTGGGTATTGCTTATTTAGACACTTTTATCAGTACTTCCTCTGAAGGATTTGTCTCAAAGATATTTAGAAAATCTACCTTTTCGAACGATTACATTGAATTTGGTAGTTGTCACCCCCAACATATTTTTAGGAATGTCCTTAAGGGACAATGTATTCGGGCAGCGAGGATGTCCTCCACCAAAGATATTATGGAAAAAGAAATAGATGGCATCTCCCGAATGTTTTTGGAAAGAAATTACCCAAGAAGAATGGTGGAGAAGGTGGCCCGTTTTGTCAAAAATAACTGGGGTACGAAATATAGACCCTTGTTAGGAGAACCCTTAGTGACAATTAAGAAGACGAATTCAGGTGTCAATACAATAGTTTGTGTCATCATGTTCAACCCATACACCAACCTGGTGAAGGAAATTTTAAACAGACACTGGGAATTGTTAAATACATCTGACAATATTACATCTTGTATAGGGAATAACCCCACATGTGTATGTAAGACTGCCCTCAACCTGAAAAAGTTATTAGAGGTTGGTTCCAAAATTAAGTATAGTAAGAACCGGAGTGGAACAAAAAAGTGTGGTTGTTGTAACCAGTGCAACAACATTAATGAAAACAGTAGTGTTAAATTAGACAATTTACTGAACACCCGGTGTTGGAGTATTAAAGGGAACTGCAATAGTCAGAGGGTAGTGTATCTCGCCACCTGTACAACCTGCCCTGCCTACTACATAGGCAAGACAGAGAGGAAACTCAAAACAAGGGTCTACGAACATTTGCACAGAATTAAGAAAAAAGATACTAAAAACGCACTAAGTAGGCATGTTTTGGATAAGGGTGAGGACCATACATTTAAATTTACAATAATTGACCAGGTTGAATTGTCTGTATATGGTGGTAACTGGAAAACTTATTTATCATATAAAGAAAGTGAATGGCAAATCTTTTGTGATGCAACAACTCCCCCCGGTCTAAATGATTATATTAGTATTAAGCCTTTCTTACTTTTGGACCGGGGATGAGAGATATAGATTTTGATAAAAATTGATAAAATTGACAACAACTCACAGGGATTATTACCATACCAAGACTTTACTTAGGGAACAATTATTATACTATTATATTATATTGTATATTGTATATTGTATTATTTTTCTTGTTAATTCTTTTGATTTTTTAGGATCCCTGTATATTGTACGCACACTAAATAATATTCAACTAGAGTATTAATATATATATTTATTATTTTTTAAATATTACTTGTTTATTACATGTACTACAAGGAATTTACATGTCTTATCAAGTTTTTACGTGTTTTAACAATATATATATTTGCAACAAAATGTTTCTTTAAATTTTAGTAATCCAGTAAGGCTTTTGGCGCCTAATTAAGTTTATAAGGGTTGTTTCATGTGATAATCTTGGTTCTGAAGAAGTCTGAGGGATTCAGATGAAAGCGCTTAACCAGGAATACCATTGATTTGTGGAGTGTATTGTGTCGTGTTAATAAACCTGTGTTTTTACTGGCCTTTGAGTTTCTACACTTTTTGGAAGGATATCCTGAGTAATCTCGCCCTGTTCAAGCTGAGGACTTGATTTCTGCTGCATAATTTTGTGGTCGACTTAAAGAAGTCCTAATCCCTCCGAGCTACACGCTCTAGGGACCTAAACCTTGTCACCACAATAAACAGAACATGCCAGAGGGATAGTTTCCTGTCCCAGAGACTTCCCATACTCTGGAATAAACTACCTATCTATATCAAACAAAGCTCCTCATTAGCACTCTTCAAGAAAAATCTTGATGATTGGATGGGAAATAGGAAATTCACCCCGGGGATCACCTCTGTGGCTCTGCTTGACAGTGGCACAGGAAATAATTTTCTTGGGTGGCAAAAGCCAGGGTACCTTTTTGGCTGGGCGTGTATAGGCCCCAGGGCTGATAGCCTAGTACCTACCTATGAACCTATGAACCTATAAGGCTCTGTCATAATACACCATCCAGATATTACTACTGTTCTGTTACCTCAAATGAGAACATCAACCATTTATGCACCAACACCAAATGCAGTTATTACTGTGAGACATGAGAGTCTGCTCAAAAGTGTTGATGGAAAACACTTGGACTTTATCACTGCATATTTTTTTTTTGAGAAACAAAATTATTGAACAAATCTAAATATAGTTGATATTATAGGTTCCTAGATAATTACTAGGCTATCAGTCTACATACTATTGCAAGCCTAGCCAATAACCAGAGGTCAGAATCAAACCCTAACCTTGCATATGTGAGTTTAAGACCTTAACGTTTATGCCAACCCTTCTACTTGAAAGTTATTCTTTGTTTTTGTTTTAAGTATATATCTCCATATATATATAAATAAAAACAACATTATATATACACTTGCAACCCACCATGAGTGCACTCATGTAACATGTATGTAACATGTATGACAGTCAAGATCATTGTACCATAAATGCACATAAATTCATTTGTTAATACCAGAAAAATAGCTCAGTAATATTCACTATATAGCTAAACAAATCCTAGATCTCAAGGCAGCTCAAAAATGAATACAAAGTCAAACACTGTTCCCTTCTCACCAAAGCCGTACCAGCTTGCTGGCTCTTAATAAATTGAAATTCCTTGGCATACTCTCACTTCTGTTTATTTTAGCTTATCCTGTAGCTGCAGCAGGTTCCCTTAAGGTTTTTAACAATTGCCCTTTCCGCAGCATCACTTCTGCCAACTTCCTTACTTTGCTTATCCATCACATATTACTGTCTTACAGCATAAGTATTACCTCCTACCTGAGTTACTCAGTCAGCCCTCATCTTTATAAACCCTATTTCTTTGATTTTTGAATGATTTTATACTTGTATATAATACTAGTCTGAGCACATAAATAAACTTCCATTGCTAAATATGGAAAAAGTATGGGCTGATATTCAAAACATTTATGCTTAACTGCAAGGAGTGGTTGTGGCTTATTGTAAGGTACTGTAGTACACTGAGATTTATGATGCATTTGTTGTCAAGGTAGGCTATGTCTCCTCTGTGACCACAAACAGGTTGAAATAGGTATCAGGATACATAAATGAAATAGCTTTACCCATGCAGTGCACTGAACACAACTTATGGGTGGTGCTGTAGATGCCTTTCACAGCATTAAGGAATAATTTCATGCTTTTACACCCTGTAAGTTTAAATATATAAAATGCTTCCCTCACCAATCACTAACCAACTGAGTACCACCCCATTGTGATATCACTATAGCGTCAAGTTACTAGGGGCATCAACTCACTGGGAAAGATGTAGCTACAGTAATTCACTTTGTAACTTAGTGCAGTGGTGGACCAAATTGTTTAAACTTTTGTTTATGAGAACTCTATTCAGCAGCTGCTTTTTGAATTGTTGGCATCCACTTACCAGAGGTGTTGCAGTCATCAACATGCACTGTTAAGGTTCTGAATGTGACATGCTGGTTTTACTGAAGTTGCAGTTTTCACCAGTGTTCTGTTACAAGTTTTGTGGCCTGATCATATGTGTTCTCACTATAAAATGATTAGGCATTATTTTATTTTGTCTGCACTCATTTTTGTTTAAAATTTTTCATTTGCTAATTTAAAATGGGTGATCCTCTCAGGTTCACAAGATTGCTGTTTCAAAGAAAAATGTATAGGATGTACAAGAGCAAAGATTGTTTAATTATGATGTAACTGCCTTACAGTAAATTTCTGTTTGGGATCTACCTGGATTTATAAATACTGAATTGTGACTCCTGTTTCAACATGACCCAACTCTGAATAACTCGACAGCAGGATAATTGCAGAGTAGGGGATTTATAAGAAAACTTAAGGGGTATGTTAGACAAATAAGAACAGATGCAGAAGAGAATGGAGAGCCCAATACATACACGACAGAGGGGAATGAAGACAAGGAACGGTGGATAGTAGAGGGCAATACAGGAGAAAGTCACATGGAAACCAATGAAGTAGGAGGAGGTGCCTGACTTTCAGGCAGCACAGAGGGGATTAGCACATTTGGAAAAAGATTCACAAATGGTGCATATGTAGGATAAATAACTTCAGATCGAGAGAGAGGGACTGCAGCAGGTGTTGCAGGTGAGAAGGGAGCAGGATGGGTTCTGGAGAGAGACAGAGAGAGAGATTTAGTGATGATTTGAGTGTGATGAGGTTGGACAAGCAAGTCAGAATACAGTGGACTGGTAGCAGTTAGTACTGGCCTGAGACTAAGATTGGACAGGACAAGTTAGGAAGGGAGAAAGTTTCTCATGGATGACAGGATGGGCACAAATCTAGTAGTACATATTGGTATCGCTGATCTGGCAGAATGAACTAGAGTGAGGTACACACCTCTCAACAAAAAATCTGGACAAAGCCTAAAATGATGGGGGGACAAATAAGGACAGATTTTAAATATTGCTCTTACAAACTTAGAAAGTTGACTGAATAATAGGTTTTGCATTGGCATGAATTTTCTGAAGGATGTGGAGTCTTAAACTCTAATGTTTGTCATTATTTAATGACTTCAATCCTCAGCTATTTGCCAGAAAATACAGACTTTAGGAGGAACACACCAAAAATATGATGCAAAAATCTGGACATTCTGTGAAAATCTGTACAGTTGAGAGGTATGAAGGAGCCATGATATGCAGAAGGTTGGGGTGTGCACTGGGTGCTTCCAGTGCTGAGTTGCAGCACAGACAGAATGCATGAGATCTGGGACTCAAATGTCTGATTCAGAAAATGCAATAATGAGTAGGGATTTGGACTAGTGGTAATTTTAGGGGTGATCAAGAAACTCTCAATGTCCCTGATGGCTTCTACACCTCACTGTGTTTTTTCAACTTGCTGAAATCTGTAATGCCAGTGGGTATATCAGGACATTTATTCAAAATGAGGTGGAAGTAAGAGTGTGGAGTAGAAGAACAGAAGAAAGTCAGAGTGAAGACTCGGGTAAACAAAAACAGAAGTGGGTAGTAAGGTGAAGAAGTCAGCAGGGAAGGCAGAAGGTACATTTGGGAGGTGCAAGTGTAAAAAAGACAAAGGTGCAGGATACAGTTGAAAGTTAAGGATGAAGAGAATGGGAAAAACGGCATAGACCAGGACAGACAAGGCAGACAGCAAGAGTTTCGGACAGTGATACAAATGGTGCAGAAACTGAGCAAGGTGTTTGATAAACCTCAATAAATAATGATGGGAAGTTTTATTTGGAGATTCCTCTAATAGCTGTTTAGTATAAACAAGAATAGATAGGCTAAGGTGAGAGGTGGAAGTCTTCAGCAGCTAAATCATAAATTGGGAAGTACTTGAAGCCTGAAAAACACTTAATGGAAGAGAGGAACTTTGATGACCATCAAAGGTAACCAGTCTAACTGCTAAAGTAAAAGGAAAGAAGGGTGAAGGCTAATGATTAGATAGAATAAACTGACCAAATGGGTGTAGAAGGAGAGGGCAGTGAACATGGAAAGGAATGGATACAATCTGGGTTTAAGAAAAAGAAAGTTACACTGGTGAGATGTATTGATTTTCCAAAAGCAAACAGATAGATGCGTTCCTGCATCCAGACTGGGGAACAGATGAAACAGATGAGGTACTAGACCAGCAGGAATTCAGTCAGTTAATATAAGAAGGTGCACGGAAGAGTAACATACTGGATATCATGGTGGATGGGGGTTGAAACGTAATGCTCTTGGCCAGCACTGATCATGCAATAGTCTGCATCATGCTTCAGGAGGGTAACAGGCAAACGAGCAAGCGTGAAGTATATGACAGTGGACAGACAGGGTACATAATGCTAGGGAAGCCTTGTCAGATGGAAGTGGGAAACAAGAGGTAAGTACAGGGAGGAAATAGTCTGTAGATGAAGTGGTGCATGCAAACAGCTAAGGAGAAGTAGTCAGGAAAAAAGATAAAATCAGCAAGAACAGAGAGGCCGATGTGGTTCACCAAGAAGGTTATGGAGGAAGTCCATTCAAATGAAAGGACATTTTCTAAGTTAAACAAAAGAGAGAAGTGTAGGCAGCATATGTATAGGGTTGTCTAGCCTATGAAGCTTTATCCCAACACTTACCTAAGCAGCAGTTGAACCACAGCAATAAGCAGTGATGATTATGAATAGTTTTCCGAAACTAAAAAAAACATGTGTAGTCAATGTGCTTGTTGTGGTGGTGGTAGTGCTTTGTGCCTATGCACACGTTCTTCAGCACAGTACATACACTGCACACACACACACACACACACATACACACACACACACACACACACACACACACACACACACACACACACACACACACACACACACACACACACACACATATCACTTCATTAGGATCTCATTCATTCTACTCTTCTGCACGCTTTTATAAAAAGAGGCATGTCATTCACCTGTCTGCCTGTCCTCTTATTTCTCCAAATGAGGGGTGCTATGTTCTGAGAGATGGTTTGCATTGTTTCAGAGGTTTGAGTGAATACAGCATGATGGCTTCATGTGGTAATAGAATTTTTGCTAGCTATTTTATTTAATTTAGAAAGCTTTCCTTTGAAGCAGTTTGTTGCAGCATTGAAGTAGTTGTGCATAATGACCAGTTATTGCTGGTGATTGTTGATTTACACTCTTGATATTTTGGTCAAACTTGTAACACCTGACATATCAACATCAATAAAATGTGGATGCTTTCAGAAAATGCGATATACAGGTTTGCACGTGATGACATGTTTTTGCTTTTAATTTATTTATTTTACATCTGTAGTGGTGTACATTACATGAAGACTTTAGGAAACAATCAGGTGGAACATGTACCTTCCAGAATGGTTTCAGCCAGTCTTCTTAAACTGCAAATTTCATTGTATTGTTAGTGTTCATGCCATTTATAACCTTTGTTTTGCATAGTTAAGCCATTGTGTGGATTGGAAGTAATTCATGTGTGAGATTCCGTTTGATGTTGCTTTGAAGTCCATTTTTTTCAGTGTTAATTGTGGAACTTGCTTTGTTTTTATGTAGAGTATAGTGTTTATCCTGCTAATGCTAAGCATTCCAGTAAATAAGTCTTTACACAGCAAAAAGATACCAATCTGTTTCACAATATTTTTGTACTTGAAAGCATTGTACAAAGTGTACGATACAGAACAGTCACCATTAAAAAAATCTCTTCCAAATGTGTTTTTTTTTAAGCACTCCCTAACCATTTGTTTCATTCTAGCATTTACTGAGATTTTGTTATGATAAAATGCTCTTCCGCTTCATCAGCTAATGTACTCAGATCTCCTTCAGATGTAATGTAATCATCTATCCTGCCTAATACTTCCTTCTTTTCCAGAAACATCCATATTCACATAAAGTAGTTCATCACTTGTAGCTCATTGCACTTGTCTGGTTCAGATTTTAAAAAAATTGCCTGGCCCAAACCACTGTGTTTGGTCTTTCTCAGAATGTCAGTGTAGTAAAATTTGGGACAAATGTATGTTGATCATATCCTTGTTTCTGTAGGCTTCATCTTGACCATGTTACACTGTCCTTAAATTGTAACATAATTCCATACCTCTCAACCTCTTAGAGCAAGAAATCTGGACAAACCCATAAATAATGGGGGACAAAGGCCCCAAAGTAAGGACACTTTTTTTAAATATTGCTCTTGCAAACTTACATAGTTGAAAGAATAACAGGTTTTGCATTAGCATGAATTTTCTAAAGGGTATAAAGTCTGAAACTCAAATGTTTGTCATTATTTTCTGACTTTAGCCCTCAATGATTTGCGAGGAAAATCACAAGTTTATGAGGAACAGACCAAAAATAAGAGACAGAAATCTGGACATTCAGCGAAAATCTGTCAGTTGAGAGGTATGCATAATTCTTTTGCATGTGTTTTTGGTTCCCAACTCTCCCTTTGATCATCTAAACTACCTGTACTCTGTTGGCTCATTTGTTCCGCTGGCTTCCTAGTATCCAGAGACATTCATAGGTTCACAGGCAAGTAATAGGTAACCCGGCTTTGCAGGCTATTTTAAGCCAAGCCAACTTCCTTAAAGGTGAGAATCAAACTGTGTACCTTGTGTCTGTAAAGTAAACACCTTAACTATTATGCCAACCCACAACCTCCATCTAACTCCCATTGTACATGGGAGGTGGGAAATGGGAATTGTATATGCTTTCCATGGGGGAGCTAGTGCATTTTATGTTGTTAGCATCCTCCCTCTGTTGAGTAGCAGCTGCAATGCCTGCAACACTAGGCCCAGTACAGGAGTGTGTCCACTCTATCAGGCTTGCTGACCTATCCTACATTCTTTGCTTGAAGTGCCCATCAGTGTCCTAAGCCAGAGGTGTCACTGCAACCAGACTATGACCAACCCTATCCCCTTAGGATAGTCAGCATGGCATCTGCCACCCACTCCCATCACCACCCGGATCACTAGTTGAAACCAGATTGTCTGGGATGCAGTCAGTGCTCCATTCTTATGTCACAATTTGATATGGAACAAAGCAGTTAGTTGTTAGTCATATTCATCCGCTGTTTAATGCCTTTTGTGCTGTCAATAATGCTGCTCAGCTTGTCTTGTAATTTCCTTCTCAAGAATTAATTATCTTAGAGATCAACAAGTCAATAATTTCTAACTTGTAAACAAGCGATGAGGAAATTCTTACTAAGGTAGCATAATGTACTTTTTAGTGCAAGGACAAATATTGAATGCATTTAATGAAAGTTTTACAATTGTAGCAATCTGTTCTGTGCAGCTATTAAAGATTTGCAGTTATGGAGACATCAGTAATGTAATACTTCCTTTTGTATACTTATTCAGTGAGCACTTTTTATGGAAGGTTTAAATGTACTTAATACCGCAGATAATAATAAACCTAAGTAAATGTCTACCAATGTTTTAAATGCCTACTTGTTAACAAGTATGTGATTAAGGCATTGCTACCTAATAAAACTCAAGATAGTGTCCACTGAATTTGGTAATGAGATTTAGTATTTAAGATTTTGAAATGTATAAGAATTTCTGTGTTGTGGTCTTCAGCATTTTGGTCTTTCGATATTCTTGTCTTAAGAATTTGATTTTCCAAACAAAGGGTAAAACGTTCACACAGTTAAATCATTCAGCAAAAACTACTAGAAAGACCCTGCTAAGCTAGAGTCTTTACTGCGATCTTCCTTGAACCTCCTGTTCCAGCATTTTTATATAAGCACACACGCACACACATGCATGCACACACACACACACACACACACACACACACACACACACACACACACACACACACATATGTGCGTGTATGTATATATGTATATATTGTGTATATATACACACACACACACACACACACATATATATATATATATACACACACACACACACACACACACACCTGTCAACAGATTTTAAATACTGCTCCTATACACTTAGGACACTGCTAGAATAACAGTTTTTGCATCAGCATGTATTGCATTTTGTAATAGATATTAAGTCTGAAGCTCAAATGTCTGTTGTTATTTATTGACTGCAGTACTTAACAATTTGACAAAAAACACAAATGATGAAAAGACCAAAAATTACAAGACAAAATGATAGATATTTTGCAAAATCAGGGACAGTGGAGAACTAATTTTCTTACCGGTCTCTGTGATGAACACAAAACACAGGAAGGAAGCAAACTCAGTGTTTAGATCAGGTTGAGGTGCCCCTGAGAGAGTGCCAAAGCTGTCAAGCTGTATACTTTGCTTCTCCCCAACTTTCCTTTATGTTGCCATAAAGCAGGCAGGAAAAGAAACTATTGCTGACTGACAACAGTTCACTTTTCTTCAGTCTCCTTCTCCAACACTGCTCATCTCCGAGAGAAAAAAAAAATTCCCAAGGAGCAGCTGTACCATTGGCAGGTAGGCAAAACAATAGATAAAAAGAAGCCAGGTGCTGAACTCATCCAGCATTACCTTACTGCTGTGAATGGATGTTGTTGCTCCAGCATTACCTTAGTCCAGCATTACCTTACTGCTGTGAATGGATGTTGTTGCTCCAGCATTACCTTACTGCTGTGAATGGATGTTGTTGCTCCAGCATTACCTTAGTCCAGCATTACCTTACTGCTGTGAATGGATGTTGTTGCTCCAGCATTACCTTACTGCTGTGAATGGATGTTGTTGCTCCAGCATTACCTTAGTCCAGCATTACCTTACTGCTGTGAATGGATGTTGTTGCTCCAGCATTACCTTACTGCTGTGAATGGATGTTGTTGCTCCAGCATTACCTTACTGCTGTGAATGGATGTTGTTGCTCCAGCATTACCTTACTGCTGTGAATGGATGTTGTTGCTCCAGCATTACCTTAGTGCAGCATTACCTTACTGCTGTGAATGGATGTTGTTGCTCCAGCATTACCTTACTGCTGTGAATGGATGCTGTTGCTCCAGCATTACCTTATTGCTGTGAATGGATGTTGTTTCTCCAGCATTACCTTACTGCTGTGAATGGATGTTGTTTCTCCAGCATTACCTTACTGCTTTGAATGGATGTTGTTGCTCCAGCATTACCTTACTGCTTTGAATGGATGTTGTTGCTCCAGCATTACCTTACTCCAGCATTACCTTACTGCTGTGAATGGATGTTGTTGCTCCAGAATTACCTTACTGCTGTGAATGGATGTTGTTTCTCCAGCATTACCTTACTGCTGTGAATGGATGTTGTTGCTCCAGCATTACCTTACTCCAGCATTACCTTACTGCTGTGAATGGATGTTGTTGCTCCAGAATTACCTTACTGCTGTGAATGGATGTTGTTTCTCCAGCATTACCTTACTGCTGTGAATGGATGTTGTTTCTCCAGCATTACCTTACTGCTGTGAATGGATGTTGTTTCTCCAACATTACCTTACTGCTGTGAATGGATGTTGTTGCTCCAGCATTACCTTATTGCTGTGAATGGATGTTGTTTCTCCAGTATTACCTTACTGCTGTGAATGGATGTTGTTTCTCCAGCATTACCTTACTGCTGTGAATGGATGTT